>NW_007578951.1:197635-220026 GCF_000690725.1 Stegastes partitus | reverse complement strand
CACTTTCAAATTACCGAACACAATGCACAAAGAATCGTGTTATATGACACGACTTTAATAGGTAACGTTGACAAATCTATGATCTATGGTTCCTTATCGCAGGAGGTGATGTATGCTGATCCATTGTGTGTGTGCGTGTTTTACACAAAATGCATTAGGTTTATCGCCCCGAAGATAACGCCGACCGAGCTAATAACCTAATGGTCCTCGCACCAGCTTGTGCGGCGAGATACGAGCGCGCTCACGTGCAGCCGGCGCACACACAAACACACGAGCAGAGCAAACACCGAGGAGCTGCAGTGAAACCCAAACATCACAGAGGGAGAGATTGCCCCATCTCGTGTTTGCCCAGCCCCTCCTTCCCACCTCCCAGCCTCATGTTTGGGGCACACCCCGGCCGTTTCCTGGGTGAACTGTTTTCTCTCCTCCACCCCCCTCACCTCAACACACACACAGACCCAGAGCAAAGATGGCCGGGCTTCAGTTACCTCCTGTCCAGATTATGTTCAACTTGATCCGTGTAAATGATCTCTAATTATGGTCCTAAGCATGCAGGTTGGGACTGTTTCTGCTCTGTGTGTGTGTGTGTGTGTGTGTGTGTGTGTGTGTGTGTTGTGTTTGTGTGCATGTGAGGATTAGGATGGTGTGCGACGGCTGGTTTTCCTGCCAGAGAGAGAGAGAGAGAGTGAATCACCGAGTGCCTGAGCAACCTGGATTCAATCTCTGGCTTTCATTTAAGTCGAAAAAGACAAAGAGCCGGGGCGCTTTAGTCTCGGGCTAAGTTTAATATGTTGAACATCAGGTCCGTCTGGAAGGCAAACAGTGAGAACCAGAAGGAACCAGACTGAAGCCCGGACAGACAATAAACACAGAGTGGAAAAAGAAAAACAGTGTGAGTCACGTGGTGTGTTTTAGCCTTTAGGAGATGTCGAGGTTATTCCTAAGAAAACAACTCTTCTGATTCATTTTACGGCTTAAAATGTTGATGACGAAACGTACGTTACAAGAAACTGAACCGTCTGGTGCACAATCATCAGATTAGTTTTCCTCACTTTTAATTTCTAGAAGCGCTGGTAGAGGAAGACAATGAGGAAACTTCTGGATGCGTGGAAACATAAAAATCCAAACTACGTAAGCACTAAGCCCCTGTTCTGGATGTTTTGATTGTACCACATAGTATTCCTCAGAAAGGGGATCTTTGGGGCCAAATGAGTAAAAAAAAAAGTTCCTTTGCTCAATAACTTCCTCATTCCTAAACATCACCTGAACTGCCCTGGTAACGATCATTACAGGTGACTCTGATGAACACTGATGGCATCATTATAGTAAATACCGCATCATCTGCATTAAACTGACATAAAGCTACAGTAAAATCAACACAATGACCCTGCTGTCCTCATTAATGTGAACTCAGACTATTCGGTCTGCAGAGAATCAGAAGTTGTGTTCACGAGGCTGCCCTACACACACACACACACACACACACACTTGCACTGACGTGTGCACGACAATCCACTACAACGGATGATTTTGCTCCATTGATGCGCTTCAGTCAGTTGGACGAGCCTCGCCACCGGCCCGGCCAGGTTTAATGACTCATGCTGCACTTAGCTGGTCCACTTCAGTCGCACACTTTACGGTCACCTGAAGTGCTCTTTGCTCTGGAGTGGTCAGCAAACAGCTGTGAGCACCCTTGTCTCTTTACAGCCCCGATGACCCTCACTAGTAGCTCAAACAGCCCAGCCAGCGCCGTGCGAGCGACACGTGAAGACGTCTAAACCGTAAACACGCTCGAGGTGTTACGTCATGTGCAGATATTGGATATAGAACAGCTGTGAAACAATTCCTGGTGTTTATTTTGGGTCGACTGGTGTCCCTAATCGCTGGGTTTAAACAGCCGTAATAAACTGACAATCTGTGGCAGTTTGAGCAACGAAGCCGACACGCGACTTCCAGGGAGGATCCCTCAGTAATAAAACACAGCCCAGGGAATAACAAAGAGGGGATTTCGGACTGAGAAGGCCGTAACTTTGGAAAATACCCACTTGGTTTGGCCAACTCTCGAGGCTCATGTTAAATTTGGCTGAACTTTGCGGAGCATTTTTGCACAGAGTGATTGGGAGGACTGTGTCGTGAGAGGGAACAGTTGAGGAGACGAGGAAGGAGGAAGGAGTGACCAGAAGAGGCAAAGAGTGCCGTTCTATTTATCCTGCACTGGGCGTCTGCATGCACATGGATGTATGTCCACAGGATGAGCGACTTTGTGATGGGAGTGGTCGACACAACCATTCAGACAGATGATGATCGTGAAGCCTCTCATGGTGCACAATCTGGAAAGTGGCTTCATGTTTTAGTCAGTCACTATATTTACATAGAAATCTAAAAGTCGATCGATCCATTTTCCAATCCAGAATGAGCAGGCGAAGCAGAGCGTTCAAGATGTTTCTCAACTCCTTCTGTTTTCTATTTCCTTCTGAAGGTGTTCCCAGTCCAGATGAGATAGATAATCCCTCCAGTGAGCTCTGGATCTACCCCGAGGTCTCCTCCCAGTTGGACATGCCTCGAAAACCTCCAAAAGAAGGCGAATAGGAGGCATTCAAATCAAATGCTTGAACCATCTCAGCTCTTTTTGACACAAAAGAGCAGCAACTCTGACTGTCAGCTCCTCACCTGATCTCTACGGCTGACCTCAGCCACCCTAGGAGGAGGATTTCAGCTGCTTGTGTCCACATCCTCATGCTTTTGGTCACTATTCAGAGCTCAGAGGTGAGACTGTAAAATCAAATTTAATTCCTTCTACAAGTAAAAAATGGAATTCATTAAAAACAATATGTTGTCCTGAAAGTGTTGACGTCCTATTGGCTCACACATGCCACCATTGATGACAGTGATGTTTCTAATTGGCTAGTTCAGTTTGTTAATCAGATGAAACTGTCGTGAGGAAATCAAGAGAACCAAAGAGTAAGAAGGAAGCTCTCCTGTTGACTGAGGCCAGTTTGACGGTGACAGAGATACCTACTGAGCATTTTTCTTCAAATCCATTTTGCCGCAAACAAAACCAACCACAACAAAAGGTAAACACTGCACAACCCACAAACGGTCGCTACGTCTCCAAGCCTCCAAACATATATTTTGTGAGGAGGCATGAGAAGAATTCACTGAGACACTTTCTGGTGTGACCGGGACGGTGAAAGTAGTAGAGGGACTTCAGTGTCGAGTCCTTGGGACAAACGGCTGCATCAGTCAGCTGAGCGATGACTTTCTGTCTTCTTTCCATCTGTTTTCCTACAGTTCCACTCTAATCCATCCATGCCTCCACTTGCTCCTTCTTCGCTAATGCCCATTACATCAGTTCAAACACAACTCCGGCCATTTTCTTTCTCCTTTCCTGTCATTCTGCATTCAAACTCAGAATATGTCTGGCAGTTCATAAAGTGACTCTGCCAAGTGTGTGTATGAGCTCCCCAGGACATTCCTATGGGCTCAGACCATGCCTCTCCAAGCATATACTTTACTATGTAAAAATACACGCTGACCAGCCTGAACGCAGCACATGGCTGCAGACCACCAGGATGCATGTGTTCATCACTTTCACAGAGCTTCAGCTGCATGCACATTTCTCTTTGTACAGTTTGGAGGATTTCACAACAGTTGTTCTGTATCACTGGTTTTCAGCTGCGTGTGAAATACCGAAGAGTTTTAAAATTTGTTCTTTAAGTGTTACCTGAACGCCGGATGTTCTGGACACATCACAACAAATTTAGACTTTTCCTAAATAAAAAGTGAAATGAAATCGATGATATGCAGAAAAATGAGCAAATCAGAGAGAAGTACAACAAGCAGAACACGAAACGGTTCCAGGAAATGATTTGTAGCAGCACTTTTTTGAATCCCAATTGCAAGTGAAGCAGAAACAAAAGGAGAACGGCGGCGCTAGCAGCGATGTATTCAACTCAGTACATGACAAATGTAAAATGCAGAACAGTTTGTGATAAATTTGCACTTTTTTGAACAACATATATCATATAAATCCCGTAATAAGAAGTCATCAGATCAACTGGTCTGAGACACAAACTTTCAACATCAACACTGGAGGGTTTAGAGGAAAGGAGCTAGACTAGACTGTGATGAGATTGTTGTCCCAGATAGCAGTGACTGCAGCAGACAGGACATGACCACACACTTCGCACACTTGGTAGATCCTCAAATCACCGTTGTTTGTCCGTGTGGGTTCTTGTTTATCCTGCAGCAGGCCGACCAGATGGCAGCCGGTTCGATGCCATGCAGCCCGTGTTGCTGACTGCGCAGTCCTGTCTCACTCAAGAGCACCGAAAGTGTAACTGGATCCAGGCGGTGTGTTTGGAAACCAGAACGCATTGTTTTTATGCAAGAACAAGGCAGAAGCGAAAGCACTGTGTGACTTAGAGCCCGGCCGCCTTTGTCTTCGCTTTGGCAGCGTCTTCGTAAACACTTTAAGCGAAGGGACGAGTGTGACTGCAAGAGAGTGAGAAATGAGGAGGAGAGATCCCCGAGGAATGAAAGTAGGAAGAAAAGATGAGAAGAAGGGCCAGAGGTCAGACACCACCCACTCCCTTGCTTCTTCCTCTCTTTCCATTTCCCACTCGCTCCGTCTCATTTTGAATTCTGCCTTTTGTAGGACGTAAAGCCCTAAAACGTCTCACTATCTCAAACCAATCTACCAAATTCTTTCAGCACCCACACCTTTTGTGTGAAGCGTCTTCTTTGAAAATCATCAAACGCAAACTCGCAGCATCTGAAGCTGTGGCCTCCTCGGCCTCCCATCCTCCGTCGCGTCCACTTTAGGTCAGCGTCTGATAGAGACACAGGCCTGATCTCAACTGACGCTAAGGGCCTTAAGGTGTCACTCTGGATTTCACACCGCAGCTGAATGAAAGTGGAGAGCAGGAGAAGAAGCGAGGGGGCAGAGGTGGGAGAGAAGATGTAGAGAAGCCAAGTATGGGATTGGTGACACGGGGCGGGGTTTCAGCTGAACAACTTATCACTGCATTAACAAAGAGATGGGACGGGCAGGGCATCCGTCACAAGGCACGATGGATGGAGGGGAAAGAAGAAAATAAGTTGATAAGCTGCACAACATGCCAACACACGCTGAAGTCTGAACTGATTTAACAGACTCCTGGTTTTCACAGCCTCACAAAACACAGTTAAAGTAAACACACACGCACACAGCTGGTCGGCTAATTACCCACAAATGGCTTCGTTCACGTAATGAAATAAAAAAAACCCTTTAAATGATTCAACAACCGCCGCACGCTGGCGGTGTACGCATATTAACGCTTCTTATCTGCAGATGGTGTTTACGAGTTGCGACTCTATTTGCTTTTTGACATGAGCGAGGAATGCAGCTGAGCACCGGTGTTTAGCTGTGGGAGAAAGCATCCGCCAACCGCAACGCAGGTCCTATTTTCGTTCTCGCGGCCCACTCTCGGGACACCCGTGCGACCCTTTTCTGCTGCACACACCCTTGGCCCTCCCTCCGAGGGTGACACACTAGCCTCCTTCTCTGACCTGACTGGATTCCAGCCCAGAGCAAAACCTCACCGCTGAACCATTTCGCTCGCTTTGCTGCAGAACTCCGTCGTCCTGTAGCCCCTGCAGGCACGTGGGAGGATGAGAATTAAATAAGTAAACTATTGATTTGTCCAGATTGCTCCGAAGAGACCTGCCCCCCACCACCCTACATTCATCCAGCCTCCGTGGGGGCTGCAGCTCCTTGCACGTGAGCGCTCGGTATGGAGGGGGGGGGCAGATGTCCTCCCAGAGGACTGGACAAGCTGGGTGGGAGGAGGAGGACGGAGGGGTCCATTGTCTCCTGCACCTCTAAACCAAAGAGTTTGCTCTAAACAGTAATTATCCCCCCTCCCCGCCTGCCTGCCTGCCTGCCTGCCTGCCTGCCTTCACTCCTCTCTCTCCCCATTTGTAGCCACCCCCCAACTGCTGCCCTCAAGGCTCTAATTTGGGTCACAGGCTGCAGAATGGCATCTCAACACTCAAACCTACACCCAGCCGGAGGAAACTGACACATGTGTCCGCTTCGAGAGACATGGAGGGACGGAAAACAAAACTTTTTTGAACCACGTCCGACGCGGCGCTCTTGGATTTCCTGAGATTCCATCTACAATCTCAAAAACACTTCAAGTTCTTGCAGTTTTCTGCAAAGATTATATCTGCGGCTGTCAACAGAGTGAAATACACAACCACAGCAAAATAAAAAACAGCAGCAGAGCCTGTGTGCACCACCATCATCTCAGCATCACCAGGAATTTAACCCACAATGTCTGCGAGAAAGCAAACACGCTCCCATTCAGCGCCAGGAGTGAGAAAACAAGCAGAGGACGCTGTTCATACAACGGCACTGCCGAGAGACGGATGCTTCGCACAGCGCTGTCAGCTGAGGGGAAAAATATCACACCACACAAAAGAGCCAAGAAGACAAACAGCCAAACCATCAGAGCAAAGGAAGCAGACCTCGTGTTTACATGTTGCTGTTTGATGTCCGACCCGTTGCCACATAAGTTTTACACCGTTTCTGTTCAGATCTTCAGCACGGGGCTCCTTTTGCTGATAATAATCTACATGGATCTGGTTTGTAGCCCCTTTGAGGAGGTGTGTAGACATGCAGCACCTTTGACAACAGAATCCAGTCCCACCACATCACAGATTGCCCTCCAAAACTTCTGCCTATAATTTCAGCATTCTGGGAAACATCCCTGCATGTATTTAAGAGGCTGAGCAGCCCCCCTGCTTACCGGTAGGCATTGTGGCTTGGCTCCCGTTCAACTGAAATGTAGGTGAATGACTGCAAAAAGGTGACGAGCAGGTTTAGAAGTGAAACAGCTCTCCGGCGGGGTCACATATCCAGAGTAGTCCGAGAAGTATTCCCCAGTCAAGGAAAGAAAAGAACAGGAAAAAAAAAGTCCCCTAGATTTCCCAAACGCTGCCAGTCATTGTGAATCCTTCTCCTGGGAGTCCGACACCGGAGCAAACACTGTGTTCTGCTCAGACCTCTCCTCTGGCTGATGTTCTTTCTTTTTCTTTCTCTCCCTTCAGTTTGCCTCCCTCTCTCTCTCTCTCTCTCTGAATGCCTCCCTCCCTCCCTCTCTCCTGTGGCAACACATCCACTGTGTGCATGTGTGCGTCTATAAGTGTTCATATGTGTGTATTTGCATGAGTGTGTGTGTGTGTGTTGGAGTGAATGGCCTCTGCTCCCTCCCCGCTGAGCTCTCCCCTCCCCCTGACTCCTCCCTCCTCTCTCCCACAGCAGCAAATTACAAGGAGCCCGGGAGTTCCACATTTAAGTGCCTCCTCTCCTCTTTCCTCTCTTTCTTTTATCTTTATTTCTTCCTCTTCTTTCGCTCCCCCTCGACTTCAAAACTCGAACCCTCCCGGCTCGGCGTGCGACGCTCTCTGGACCCGGCGACACCTTTCTTGCGGGTCTCCTCCCGCGGGCTCAGCTGGACCGCCGCTGTCGCCGCACAGCTCCAGAGATCACACGCATTCGCACACTTTGCAGGGAGGAGAAGGAGGCGAGGGCTGATCAATAGGCCGCCAGACAAAAGCTCCTCGTCCGCTGCGAGACACTGCACCGCTCATTGTGTCCCAGATTAGAGAAAGACTGCACAGAATGGGCACACAAAGTGGGAGAATGTGGAGGAAAAAAACAAAAAGATGCAACTTCTACTCAGATTTAGGAGGAGAAATGTGTGAACTACACTTGAAGACACTGGGTCTGAACATTTTGGGCTTGTAGCACCTTAAATACTTGACATCTCATCAAGACTTTTTTCCATCCTGCTACTTAAACAAGTCGACAAATTCACTTTTTCTAATCTAACAAAACTTTCCAGCTTCTTCAGAGTTTAAAGGAGCGTTTTACCAACAGTTGGGAGCTTTGAAAGTTTCCAAAGGAACACTGATAGTCTTCAGGGTGAATGTGTTTGAGACTCAGAAAGCAAATATAACAAACTGGAGGAAGTAATTAACAGACAACACACTGTGGTAGTTGTTCCAGCCTGACCAGCGCATGGATTGGTCGTACATGCTGTAGAACGTGCTGCCAAAACAGATGTTTGGGCTCATTTAGAAATGTTGTCATCCTATAGTTTGTCCAGTAGACCAGCTCCGACTCCATTCTTTAAAATCCTCTCAGCCGGGGCGCCCCGGTAGCTCAGCCGGATAAGACGGCGACCCGTGTACCGGAGGTTTGAGTCCAGCCAGCGGCTCATTTGCTGCATGTCCTTCCTCCACTCTTCTCCCCATGTTTCTCTGTCTCTTCACAAAAAAGCAAAGAAAAAAATAATCCTCTCTGCAGCACATGTAGCAGAGCCCATAGCACAGCTAAGCAGACAGCGGTGCGGAGTCAAGCGGTGTCTTCACGGTAAGCTGCTGACTAGTTTAGAAAACATACGCATGACGAATATCTGCCGATAGATCAGCATCCACATTTTCTACGCTGGAACAACTGAGCGTGTCTCATAGCAGGAGCTTAAAGTCGGCTTCTTTCTGTTTTGACTGCTGCCAGTCACTGTTTTTAACACTTAAGCTGCCCAACTTCATGCAAGTGCAGCCGTGAATCACTGCAAGATCCCTTTAATGTGGCTCAAACAAAAGCAGCCAAACAAGGTCTTTCTTAAAATAAAAGAGAGACTTAACGAAGGTATGATTTAGACGAGGAATATTTGTTGAAGGACTACAGCCGCAATTATGCTTCTGCAGAGATTCCCCGAAAATTGCTCATCGTTGTTTCACCTGTTTACGCTGATCAGTCCAGATACCTTTACGGTTCTTTGTCTTTACATCTGAGTTTTTCTAATAAGACTCGATTTGTACGAGTGTGACAGAAACACACGAGAGCATTTGCTCAGATGCAGCCAAGAGAAACTTAGATCCGGCTTAAGACCATTAAAAACGGAGTACTCAGCGAGTACTGAGGTTTAATACGCTGTAAAGCTGCAACAATTAATTTAATAACTGAACTATCAAGTTAATCACCAAATATTTTGAGGAGGATAACTTGATTTGAATTATTTATTTAAACGAAAAAAGCCTAAACTGTCTGATTCCAGCTTCCTACGTGAGAATATTTTCTGGTTTATTTCCTCCTCTGTGACAGTTTCTTTAAACTGTGGTAAAAACAGGAACATCTGAGGAGGTCATCTTGGGTTTTATGAACACTCATTGCATTTTTTGGACATTTTATCGACCAAACAGCCAACTGAGAACATCATCAACACATTCATTGACAATGGAAATAATCTAACGTATTAGTTACCCGTTTACATTTACATTTGTGCACAATGTTGTGATGTGAGAGAGATTTTTGTTTCCCTTCTTTATCATCTAAAATTACTAAATAATTCACAAATTAAAGCCAAATTATGCAGGAAAACACAATTTTCTTCACACAAATACATCTTTTTGTTGTTCTCTTCTTTGGACCCCTCAGATCGATCTTGTGACCTCTCATGGGTGCCTCGATGCTCAGGTTGGGAACCAGTGCCCGAAGGTGTATAACTTCCTAAAGCACTTTTAATTCAGAACAGGCCTCGTGTCCCATCAGGACGACACATGTGGCACAAAGGACCCTCAGTCTCACGCACTAAAGCAAATGTGTTGACTATTTGTCGCCCCTCTTTAAAGACAAGGACTGGTCCCAGCAGCATGGGGTCCTGCCAGCGCCCCCCTCCTCCTCCTCACCAGTACAATAATAGAGACCCCCTGGACTACCCCTCACACACACACAGAGCAGACCCCAGGAAGCACGACCCCTCTCTCTAATGGCCTGAGGGTCCGCTGACCCACGAAGCCCCAAAACCTCCCGTCTGAATCTGGACTGTCCACCTGCCACTCCCCCTCGGCCACCTTCCACCGAGACCAGGCATAATGAGCACCTCCAGCTCGGCAAACACACACGGGGGGCATCTAAAACCCCTCGGTTCAGCCAAGCACGACCTGTTGCTGACAGAAACCTACAGCAACAGTCGGCCTTATCTGATGCCCCCTGTGTGCTCCCACAGCCTCGACTAAACTCCCCGCAGGATGTCGACCAGAGGACGAAAACTCTTTATCCAGGCTGCAACACATGTAGAGAGCGCTTTAAAACAGTTCTCTAACCTGAGATAGGATGGTTGAAGATTACAAAAAGAAAAACAACTATTCTTCTTGATGGTCTAGCTGTGGGTTTCAAGACTAAAAAACAATCCTCTGGCAGATCCTGAAATGCAAACAAAAGAAAGGCTGCAGCAGCTCGTGGTTAAGTCTGTAATTATTACTTTCATTACCGACTCTTTGTTTAGTCTATTAAGCATCAGCAAATCTCGGAAAGCGTCTTTGCCAAACGTCCAAAGATATTGAATTTACCAGCAAATCTTCACATTTGTTTTGACGTTTTTCTTGACTAATGGAGGCGGGAGTCAATTAAAGAGATGACTCATTTAGCTCGTGAAGTCTTGCTCCATATTGGTCGAGTGACATCACAGAGATGTCCTGGTTTGGACTTTAAAAACGTGAAGGAATAAATCTTGCCAAGACTCAGACGAGCACATCGGACTAATGTTTGTTTGGCAGATATGAAGCCACGGTCGGTAGAAGTTTACTGGAAACAAAGAGAAACACATATCCTGGCTAAAAAAAGCACCAGCATCTATTAAAAGCCCAGTGGTTCCTCTGTTGAATCTATCAACACATAGTGACAGTTGGTGGTCGTATGAGACGCTACAAGCAGTAAACGTAGAGCTGACAGAGCTGATTGGCACAATGCTGAGCAGCTTTAAAGACAAATAAACAAGCTGTGTTAAAGCTCGGGCAGAAATCCTGCAGCTCAGGCTGCATGTGCTTCATGTGCACATGCAGCCTGAGGTTGATCGACAGGCTTGACCAGAGGCAACCGCCGGCGAGTCAGCCCCGGAGTCGTCGTCTAGCTTTTTACGTTCTGCAGGTTTTTCCGCCCTTGAATCGGGCTTTCGGCCGTCTGAAGGGACGTGCACACGTATCTGCATTTGGAGAACAGCCAATACGGAAAACAGCCTCTTTCTGAAAGGCCTGTGATTAGCCGTCGTCTCCCGTCACAGGGTTGGTTTTCTAAAGCCTGAAAACAGAGCCGTCGAGTTCCCTCTAAGACCACTTGAATTACAAAGAGCTGAAAGGTTACTGTGGAATTTTTGCTAAAATGGCAAAAAGAAATGAAAGCTTTAGAGGCACTGGTAGGTTTTTTTAACACTTGGACAGAATCTGGCTTGTTATTTTCAGTCTTGATACCGTATCAGACATATAAAGTAGGACAGGCACGTTGACTTGTCAGTAGGGTTAACTGCTGAGTTGCATTATGGGAAATAAAGGGTCCAGCCTTTCTGGAGCTTGACTCATATACAGAGATCATAGACTGTATTTAACAGATCAGAATCCAGGTCTTTGAAGCCAGTTGAAGTAAAAGTGATTTACCTTGCATTCTAACTACTGGCCAGCAGGGGGCGACTCCTCTGGCTGCAAAAACTGGTTTGATTGTACAGAAAATAATCCGACTTCCCACTTGATCTGCAACCTCAGTGAACATTTTCCTAACGAGTTTATGGTCTTAATCACTAGTGTAAAGACTGTTTTAATACAGCACGATGTTCATATTGCAAATTATGGCCAAATCTAATAGCAAAATGGACGATGAAGCGGGGAATGTTTCAGAGCAGAGCTACATTGTGATCGCCACCATTCTCCTGTCGGATCCACTCGCTCGTTACTTCCATTTTTTAAAACAACTTGGAAAACTCAAGGCTTTAACGCGGTATGCCACAAACTAATGCAAAACATCACTGCTGCTACGTCCATCTTTTATATTCAGTCCGTGCCAGAGACAATTTCTTCTGATCTGTCTCCTGAATGTTCCAGAACCCAAACCCTAATAAATAATCATCTGAAGACTTTCTTTAAATCAACTTATTATTATAGTCAAGTCAAGGATATGATTTAAATCCTTCCTCTAGTCACAGAGAAGCCAACACCCCACACCTAACTCCTCCTCTTCCCCGTCGCTCAGCGTTGCTCCGGAGTCGCTTCCCTTCGGCCCGTCGTCCGGCTCCGCTCACTGATTTCCCAACAGGCCCCCCGTTCCTTTCAAGGCCAACAACACGCTAGAACAAGGCAGCAAGAGTTCAAGACCAAACGCTCTCTCGAACTTCCTTCAGAGTCAGAATTGATGGTTCGAGAGCTGGCGAGGTTGCCAAGATGATCGGGGCCATGGCGCTGTAGCGGTCGCTATGACAACAGCGAGGCATTCATCTCCATGGCCAAGTGGCATGTGGAAGGACGGCGAGGGAGAGGGGACGAGGGAGGGAAAGCAGGAAGAAAATGCTTATTGTCAATAAACCACTCCATTGCTCATAACACTTGGGCAGTGCAAACACTGGAGGGGGGCGCCGGGTTCACACACACACTCTTTTCAATTTATACTACACACACACACACACACACACACACACACACAATCATTTGCTTTCCAACAGCATTGCAAACTCAAAAGACGGCAGCCTCTTGAAGACGTTTAGCGTGTGAGAGTGTGTGCAATCAGACATAAAAACTGTCCTCGACCACTTCAGCGCGTCCTGGAGGCTGCGGGCGGAGAGAGGTGGACGACTAATTTGATGGCTGTTACTGCGGCGGCTTGTGTGTGAGGCTGTTTGCATGTGTGTGAAATCACAACTATTCTCCGACTCCGACAGCCCGACGGCGGCTTCTTCATTTTCTCAGCTGTTCCCGAGTTTTTAAGTGAAGACGGCGTGTTTCTGTGGAAACAGATTCAGAGCGACTGTGACTAACGCCGGGAGTTTGTGGGTGGAGGGCCGTTCTCATACAGTTTCCCCCTCCCTCTGCGACCCCGTCTGTCTTTGTCACCGCCGAGATGGATCATCGGCAGACGCACACACTCTCTTTCTTTCCTCCTCACACCGACACTTTTGTTCTTTGCCGCCTGAGCTCTTCATCAGCCCTTTAACAGACAGCGCTGTCCCTTTTCCCTGGAAGCATCATTCCTCACCCTCCGACAGTATCATATTCATCCTGCATTCATCAGGTCGGCCAAAGTAAACAACAACACAGTTCTTTGTCCGAGTCCTTTGGAACGACACAGAGCAGCGTTCTCTCTTCTGATGTCCCTGCTGGAGCATCATTCATCACTGCCTTCTGAAGCGATTACAAATTACAGCTGAAAAACACAATCTTTTGTTTAATTCATTCTATGGGTGAGGTTTAGGAAGGATCATGGCTCACTGGGTTAAGATGTCACAGCTTCATTAAAACGGTAGAAGTCTCTGGTGTTGGTCATGATTAGGGATCAATCGCCGTCACAGTCTTTGTGTCTCCAGTCATTGATTTAACCTAAAAACTCTTTTCTTTGAATCAAAGTCGTATTATTAGAAGCTGTTTCAGTGGAAATGTTCTCCTCATGCCTTAAAATGGCGTCGATGTAAACTGATGCCTCCTCGATAGTCTCTAGTCACAGCAGCTCGAGCACACCAGCTCACCTATAGCTCTGCTCAGACGCTGTAAAAATACTTTACAATGGCAAGATGTGACATCGGAGGAATTCAGCCAAACATGTTTGACACTAAACACTTATTCTGTTTTGAGACCGTCACTGGTAGCTGCAGTTTAAATCTGGAAATGCTCGGCCACGGTCCTCTAAAGTCCACTGTTGTGTTGTGTTGCTTATTACAAGAAAATGAAACAGCACTTGGGGGGAAAGATTACATTTGAACACAATGCAGCCCAGTTCACCACCTGTTACGACCTCAGTTATAGATTAAGTGGGATTTTAAGCAGCAAATAAACATTTCCTTCTGCTAAACTAGGAGTTTGAGCATCATTTGATGAGTCGTACTCTCTGATAGGAGCTCTGTAGTGATCAATATCGATCATCCAGCTGGTCTCACAGGGTGGAAACCCAACACGTAGCAGAGACAGAAACCACCGACTCCAGTCAGAACTCGGATGCGACAGGTTTTGCATGCAGGCGGCCACGTGCACAAGCAATCACAAGTTTGCCAAAATCTGTGTCGAGGTTTGTGATTGTGGATTCGTCCTCCTCCTGATACGATCACCCACACCGTAGACGTAGGAGTCGGCCAGCAGCGAGTAAAGACGACCTCCCTGTTCCACCTTTGAAGCTCTGATTAGTGACCTGGTTCTTGTCATCGAGCACGACACCAGATGTGCAGCGTTTCAATCGCTAAACAAGTCTGACGTGTGGGCTGTAATTGAGAGGTCTGGAAACTGAATATAGATTTCCTACGCTGGACCTTTGGTATGATTCCCAACGATGAACATGCAGGTCAGTGAGATTCAAGAGGTCAAGTCACTCTGTTTAGTGACAGATAAATCAACCTCATCAGCTTAATGTGAGAAACTGTTGTACCTGCAGGGACAAAGCCTGCACGTCTGGACCAGCATCAAAGTCCATAAACCACGATCACATCGCTGTCCAACAAGGACTGACAAGAAACGTCTGAATGATCTCACAAAGCAGCAGAGTAAAATCGACAGTCCTGTTAGCTTAATATGCTATGATTTTCCCACTTTCCCAGATTTACAGGGCTGCCAGATTCCCGGACGATATTCCCTCCGGGCCGCAGCGCTCGGTGCCAGGACAAGTCCAGGAATGTTTCTACCGGCCAGAAGCTCTGGCTGAGGCATCAGTTAGAGCTTACATAAGAGCAGGAATCCCTCAAAAAACCATGTGCAGAGAGGAGCTGCAGGCAGCGTCCAGGAAAACAAGGAGCGTCTTCGCCATCCCGGCAGACTAAACAACAACAGCGTCACAGAAATAACTGCAGCTGCTACGGCAACAGCATCAGCAGCAACAGCCGCAGCTAATGATAGAGCAGGGTGGCACCACGGCCGGAGCAGAGCCCGGGAAAAAGTATTTACGATAGGAGATAATGTCAGGATTCAAGTATGCAGCGAGTTGGTATTCACATTAGCAGATAAAGGAGAGGAGGCCAGAAAGTGGGCGAGGAAGCAGAAAAACAGGTGGCAGACGGGAAGCATGACTTCTATTTCATATACGTGAATATTATTTGGCAGCGCAGGATGTCGGTGGAGCTTTCTTTATACACGAAGCAACGCCTTCCTGCTCTGTTTGAGGGAAAAAGTGACTTTTACATTTATGTAACTGAAACTGAAAAGACAGCAGGGCTACAGGGTGTGTGTGTGTGTGTGTGTGTGTGTGTGTGTGTGTGTGTGTATACAGAGTTATTGTGCGATCAGTGAGTACGTGAGCATGTGTAGCGGATATACGGAGGAAGCTGTGTTTGGCCTCAGATTAAAATGCAGGACGGGGGTCCCGCTGCAGGAAAGGCGAGCAGACTGAGGGACTTTTCTCCCGTTAGGGAAACACATGACGCTAGAATAACACCTCCAACACTGTATTCATATTTCTATTTCTAAAACATAAAGTCACGTGTTTCACAGTCTTTCATTGTCATTTTAAAGTCAGCGTGCACAGTCTTCGCCACGCATACTTCAAAAAACAGGTGTCTGAATCACCTGATAATGAACAACACAGGCTGGAACCAGGTCCTCTCCAGCAGCGAGTTTATCACACCGCTCAGCAGACTGGATGCAAATATGCAAGAAAGGAGGTGTTTTTGGTAGCTTTATAAGTCATCTACCTGAGGGAAACATCTTTTTAGCCCCAAAAATATACATGCAGCTTGACATAAAAAACAACAATTCAACAAATAAATCATCACGACTAAACTCAAACGAGTCCATCCGCACATCGCCTGTGACTCCGTCAGCTGTGTGCTCCAGTTAGGATCCTCAAATGAGGACACACCACAAAGGAGAACACGTATATATACTCACACACACACACACACACACACTTTAAACACTCTGCATGTGAGGTCACTGAACTGAAACTGCACTAAAACTATATAACTATATAACTATAACTAAGCTTCAGGTACAAACAAATCCTCCCTGTTGAACCTGAACTGTTCTGTTAAACTGACATTTCCACTCATTACCAAACAGAAGGCTGCACTGAAAGCCTACAGACAGGATCTCATCCTCTCTGATACATCAAGGTGAAGTCATTATTACTACCGTGTCCACAACTAACCACCCACACAGCGAAGGTAGCGGTCAGCGTCTCCCCAGCTTAAAGAGAAACTAACTAGAGCCGGCTGCCCTGCCGTCTAATTAGACCAGAGGGCAAAGGTGCCATTAGACTCGTGCTAAATTGAAACTTTGGGATGGATAATCGCCGGTCAGGCTGCGGGCTGCAGCCTCTGCAATTATGATTAAATAAAGACCCGGCCTTTTAAGAAACTTATCTGAGGTGAAAAACCCCATTTATGTTTTATAAGGACACAACAACAGCCAAACGGGGGTCACGCTCACCCACCTCACAGAGACCATTCCTCAAGATTAGCCCTTCCTCCGCCGCTGCTATCCTTTCACGGGTTACATCCATGTCCAGGCATTTGAAGACACAAAAAAAAAAAAGTTTATACGCCGTCTCGGGAAGAAGAAGCGACTCGGAGAGGCAGGTAGGGCTGGTGTCACGGCGGTCCACACCTTCTCCAGTGTGAGGTCAGCTCGGAGAGGAAAAAGAGACGCAGAGAAACGAGGGGAGAGAGCGTTTGGGGGGCGGCGGAGGGGGGAGAACAGATGGAAGCAACGGAACTGACTGCCCACTGGGAGGGGAGGGAGAGGAGCGCTCGCACATCCAAGCAGCCCCACTTCCTGACCAATTACTGCTGCAACACTAGCCTCTCTCTCCCTCTCTCCGTCTCTCTCTCTCTTCCCGAGCAGGCCCTCTCTCCTCCCCTCGCTTTGCAGAATCGCCGCGAGAGCTGGAGAGCTGCCAGCACTGCAGGCGACACGAGTGACAGAAATCACGGTGGACGATTCAAAAAACAAGGCGACAGGAGCCGTCACCGAAACCGTGACAACAACCCGCCTGGAGGACGGGGATCAAGAGTTAATGTAGCAGAACAGGAGAGTGGGTGGGAGGGTGAGACCATGTAGAGAAAAGAGGGCAGGATGAGCTGCTTCATGCAACCACCTCCAAAAAAAAAACACAACAAGTGGGTCACAGCAGAAGTTTAGAGGCTCAGAATCAGAAGCTTGGTGGATGCTGGAGGTGGAGGTCGGGGGCTAAAAGGTTAAGCTGTGCTCCAAACCAGCCAGATCTCAGGGCCCGGAGCTCAAAGTGCAGCCCGCTGTGAGCCGGCCCGGACCAGCACACACAGCAAATATCCGAGCCAGTGGTCATTGTTGCTCATTGTTCTGCATCCTAACAGAGCAGGATGGAGGAAAGTCCCTTCTCCAGGAGCCAGCGGCTTGTTGTTCCTGCGTCCCGGTAGCGAGGCTTCCTGGGATTGATAAAGCGGCTCCCGGGCGCTGTCAGCACACACACTTTCTCGCTTCCACAGTTTCGCCGGTCCGAGGTTTTTCCAGGGAAAACAACGCTCGCACGTGGTGGCAAACACTGACCTCTGATAAGCCACCGACTAAAACACACTTAACTCCACTGACCCAGTTCTTCTCAAAAACACTTTGGTGACTTTCAGCATCAATCAACCCCGGGGGAACTTTTTCTAACCCCTGCTGTCTGCGACCTGCGGCCAGAAACGGGCCTGATGTGGGTCACTAACCGGCTGCTATTATGCTGACCTGGAAAACCCACAAACGCTGCGCCGAGCCTTTGTAACCCAACACCACACCTTGCACTTTAAAACAAGCGGAGACAATGACGGACAATGGCACAGTGTCTGAGGAAAAACAAGCCGATAACCTGCTGCCAACTGCTGGCTCTTATCAGGGCTTTTATTCTACTGAGAGGACAAAACGGGTGGAATCGAGAGGAGTCGGGTAGCTTGTTCAACACACACAGATTAGCCACTCTGAAGTCTGGTATTAACGGTTAAAACAGCATCTTCTGGTTGAAGCTTTACTTAAAATCTTTCTGTGATGTGATTGAGCACAATTAAAAAACAACATTAACGAGCTAGCTGAGGTCAACATAAGGTCAGTTTGTTTTATATGATTCTGAGTAATACAGTCGAGACTCGATAATCCGACACTAAATGTAAAACCTTCTTCTATGTCGGATAGCAAGGCTGTCGGATTGTCAAGACGGAGGTCCAGATACGAGGAGGGCTTGATGCTGGAAGGCTCATTAGTTGTTCATTATTGTCCATAGTTGTTATAATAACTAGTGGGGCTGGTCCCAATAGAACCTTCTGGTCTCAATTAGTGATGAATATCTGAATATTCGTTCCGGTCGGGGGACACTTCTACCCCGGGGCAGCGCTCTGACGGGGTGGAAGTGTCCAGAACACACAGGCAGTACTTGGCTGCTGATGCTAGTTTAGTTAGCGCTCACACTTCTGTTTCCTCCATCGGTGGCGGCGGGGGAGTGGCAGATACGCTCCACCGTTACCATCCATGTTTACTTCCATAAACACTGAGCACGCTCGCTGCGTGTGACGTCGTCGTGTCCTCTTCTGCGCATGCGGGACACTTTTGGCTCGTATGAAGTTCACACAGCAGATCACATACAAGTCGCATTGAAGTGGAAACGTGAAGGAAGTCACAAAGAAATCCTCATTGAGCATCAAGTCCTGCAGTGTGAACGTAGCCAATCTGTGGGATTGTTCAGTCAGATAATACGCCGTCATCCTGATTGGTGACATTAAATGTCATGTCGGAGTCACAATCCAAGGCTGTCGCTATGTTAAGGCTGTTTTTATGGCTTCTGTTGGTTTTTCCTAAAAACATGTTGGATAGCAGGTTCTGGATTGTTAAGGGTCGGATTAATAATTACCAGGAGATGTGAAATATTTGGCTGATTAATTAACCACAAAACACATTCAGATGATCGCTTAATTATTAAAGAAACATTTTTCGGTTGTGAAATGAACAAAATTTCTGCTTTTTCTTCAGTTTTGAGCTTTAAATCCTTAATTTTTTAGTGTTAGAGAAAAACAAGCTGTATTCTGTAAATAATTTTCCACATTTAATAAACTATAACCGACAAAACTATGAATTAACTACAGATAAAAGAAAAAGCTCGATCGCTAATGAGATCACTTTGTGCAGATAAGAGAATGTAGGTGAATCAACAGTCTGCCCCGGTGTCCTGTGTTTCAGTCATCTGTGTTATTAAAAAAAGGAAACCAGTCATATCCCATTCCAAATAAATGGGAGCGCCCGTCCACAAAAGCCAGAAATGCTAAATAAAACAGCTGTATGTAATGGAAAGAGGGAAACGTTCGGTGTATTTTGGTCTGCAGCGACTCGTGGATGCCAAAGGATCACCAGAGCGCTGACGGACTGATGTTTGCTCCGACGGGAAAATCCAAAAAGTGTAAATGCAAAGTGCAGAGAAGCTACAGTAACAACAGGAAGGACCCCCTCCTCGCTGCCCGCCGCCACTTCCCGTCTGTCTTCAGCTGCTTGTTTACAAATGAGGGAATCAAACAGGAAGTGACATCACGATGCAGGTGAATCACGCTCATGTGACGGCCGCATCACTCCAGCGTCACCGAAAAATTGGGCTTTTATCTCCTCGATCCAGAGACTTCCTGAAATCTTGTGACTGATAACAGAGGAAACGTTAATGAGTGTAATTTCTTGTTTGTTCGGTGTTACTCAGTCGCCCTGATGTCATCCGCATCTTCTGTGTTCAACACATGTAGGAACAGAACTCGTGGTTTGAAGTCGGTCCATAGATTCAGTAACAGGAACTTCCAAGTAAAAAATAATACGATGGCTCACGTTGGGCGTGGCTTCATGGATGTACAGAAAGACAAGCGGACTGTGACGTGAACAGGCAGAAAATGAAGGAAAAATGTAGAAGATTGGCGACGTCTAAACACGTCCAACCAGCCCACAGCACGACTCTGCTCAGGGCTATGAATAACAACCTCACGGCCAAAAACAGCTTTATGGGACTGAAAGGCTAAAAAATCACCTAAAATTCAATTTGAGTAGAAAAATATATAAAAAAATAAAAAGATAAAAAATCTAACTGCCCCTTAGTTCAAAATTATTTAAAGTATTTTAATGTCACTCACTGTTACTTGGTATATTCTAACAATATATTCTTACACTATAAAAAAAAACAAATTAAATTTAAAACATGAATAAACATAATAATGATATGATTTTCCACAATTTTTCCATATTTTCTAAAATACACAAAAAATATCAATAAAATAACAAAAATTTAAAAAAAAATCTCTAACTGTAAATAATTATGAAATGAATTTATTTTTTGACAGTTAAACATTTGAACATCGACTATATTGTCAAATTTATTGTAATATCACAAAAATATACTTTTATTTAATTGCTGAAACTGTAAACATTCAAATTCACTCCTCTACATAGATTTCTAATAATAAATACAACAAAACTACAACTAATTTGTTTGTTAAATGTGAGATATCTTGAACAATAACTAAAATTTTCACAACTAAAATGATTAATAGATGTGTTTTTATCAGTAATACATATAAGCACTGTTTATAAGTGGAAATACAGTTTTTATCATCATATATTATTTATCATCACATCTATCTATCTAATATATATTACGGAGGATTTCAGAGTTTTTATACGTGTAAATATCTTTGAATAAACATTGAAAAGGAAAAAATACAGAGGATCTCATGTACAATTAAGACTAGAAAAGACATTTTAATTGAATACTGTGAAATAGTGATATTTTTAATTTACATTTTTTGTGCCCCAGGTGCCAGAATATTAGACTTTTTAGTGGTTGCTTCGTCTGTTTGTTTGTTTTTACAGGATGGAATTGGACTTTTAACTTTACTGTGTTTTTAAAGAGTCTGAAACGATAAGAATAAGACGTATTTCTGACACCAGCAGCTGGACTTCCAGCGTTCAGCGCTCCAGCTCTCAGCCTGACTTCTGCCAAAAGTCTCATCATCAGCCCTGAAGCAACCTCGTAAATGAACCGCCGCCACCGGGCCGCTCTGAAACACACATTCAGATGAAAATACGACTTCTCGGTGCGGTTCCTAAAAACGTGTAACTGATACCAGAACCCCTGCTATAAATATGAATGGGGCGTCCTGGTGAGTGCATGTGTTTGGCATTAAGATTAAAAGTTTTACATTACGATTCAAAACAGAGCGGAGGCCGCGACTCAACCGCCGGGCCGCTCTCCTCAGAAGCAGGAGCCAAAACACATGATTGCTCCGGCTGAGATCGAGCCGGGGAGAGTAAAGCCGTCTGACCGGGCCTGACGGGGGAAACGCTGGTGTGTGTGTGTGCCGGCGCCACACTCCACGGATCGCTGTGTGCAGGCCCGCATGTGTGCCGCCGTGGGTTTGAGGAGGATAAAGAGCCAGGAGTGCATGTTGGCAGGTTCCCTTTGACCTGTGGAGGCTTTATTTCCCCTCATATTCATATTGGGCTAATGCTCAGCCTTTCCCATGCCAGTGAAAACCCTGGAAGCCGAGCCCTCTCCGGCCCTCTCCTCTCTCAGGGAACCTAAGATGTCACTGCACACAAAAGGAGCCGTGAAAGCCGTCCAACTCAAGCAGGGGCTATTATTTACAGTACCAAAAGAAAATCGCTGCTCTCCCGAACAGCGCCCCCCCCTCCGAGCGTCAGCCGTCTGTCTCCTCCTAATGCCTCCCCTGTTTCGCCCTCTTTCCATTCCCTTCCTTTAATTTACTCTTTAACTCTTCCTTCGCTTTCCTTCAGCCCCGTCTCTCTCTCTCTCTGACCCTCTGCCCCTCACGATAATAAAGCAAATTGTGGGTTTTGGAACCAGTAAGCCCCAAATTAGGCGTAAGCCTCAAACCCAGGTTTTGCAAATCTTCATTGAGCCATTCAAAACAGGCAGAAAAGTCCAAGCTGATCGTATAAACCCCACCAAGAGGAGGAGAAACTCCACTTGGTTAGAAATAAAAGCCTCACATTTCTGCTTTTAGCTACTTTAACTCTGCACTGACTAAAGATGCAGACAATCTGGCTTTGAGCTGAACAACATGAGCGATGTGTTATTTCAGAAAACATCCATAAAGCTGCAATAAAGCATGTTTTAGATTCGTCTTATTCTGTTTAAACCGCGTTTGCAATCTCTGAAGTTTACATTTTAGCAACAAATCAAAGCTACAAAGGAAATTTGGATTTATTAAATGACACCTGATAACATGCACACTGTAAAAAATCTGTACTTTTACACATTTTATTTTATTTTTACAGATTTATGCTGCACTTCTGATCAATAAAATGACTCAACAAAGCTGCACATTTACTTCTATAATGTAATAACCATGATAATAGCATATTTTCTCACATAAATAGACATATAT
>NW_007578951.1:196196-197378 GCF_000690725.1 Stegastes partitus | reverse complement strand
AATGCCTTTAATAAAACATTAAAATGCCTCAAAACGTGCCCCTTTCCTGATTAAATTAAAGCTAGAAAATGTTGTTTAATTACGGATAATTATTCTATTTTTTATGAACTGGTTGTTTACGGTCATTTTACAACATTTGTTGCAGGACTATTACCCCTCTTAGTTTGTTTTTACAGTGTGCTTATGAACACTTCAGCTGAATTGGTAAAAAATAAATTAAAATAAAACCCTGCACGTTGTTTCCATTCTACAGACGACGGCGGCCTTTTCGTGGGTAAAGACATCAGAGTGATGCTCGCTGTCTGTATCTGTGATGACGGCTCAGCAACACTATCCTCCGCCCGTCTTGTTGTTTTCAAGAGTCTCTGGCTGGACGGACGCAGTAGCTGCTGACTGGAAGCTACCGTACCACCAGTAAACTGTGGTCCAGCTGATGGTCTCGTGTTACCGCCGCTCGCGCTGACAGCAAGAAATACGAGGTCACGTGTTGCTGCAATAACAGCCAGAGGCCGAGCTGGAAACACGTCACGCAACCAAACAGCGCTTCTGGAAGGCAGTGGAACTAGAAAAAAACACAAAAACGGTCTTCCCCTGGTGTCTACAGTAAGTACAGATGTTAGTGACAGGTCCTAACCAGAGCCAGATGTGACCCAGAGGAAGATGGGTCCCATAAAAACACTGCAGCACCCACAGACGTCCTGATGCAGCACTTTCTTTATACCCTAAAAAAAAAAAAATGAAGACGTGCAAAACAACTGCAGCCGATTCGGTTGTGAAAATGTTGACAATTGAGTCGGTGGGACGGCTTCATCATCTGGGGTGTGAGAGGGCAGCAGCAACATCTGATGCAGATCCACTGAGAAGCACTTCAGCGGTTTCCAAATAACACAAACCCAAAATCCTGCACGCTCGTAACAGCTTCATTTATCAGGTTTCTGCTCCGTCAGACCCTCGGAGGGAAGAGCTCCCGTCAGTAACTGTGACTGACAGCATGTGGGATGATTTTTACAGTCGCGGTTTATGATCCGACACACCTGTCTTTAGGGTTTTCTGGGAAATTTGTAGTAATTACAAATTTCGTCAGTGCCACCAGACTTGCACGGCGACTCAGCGTCGTGGAGAAAACTACTGAGGCTGATCTGGACAGAACCAAAGATTCTGCTTTGTTCACAGAGCTGGATG
>NW_007578951.1:161639-195096 GCF_000690725.1 Stegastes partitus | reverse complement strand
TAATCACATTTAACGTCAGACGATGAGAAACAAAAGCTTTTGTTGTACTTGTTTGTTCACATACAAATAAGCTTCATTAAACATTTAAAACCCCAAAACACAGGATCTCAAGTAAAACTAAAGCTAGAAAATCAATTTTAGTTATTGAAAATGATGCTGCAGCTATTTCTCCATTATTCAGCAGCATTGCTGGATCATTAGGGTTTTTTTCACAGCGTATTACGATGTGTGGGATCAGGGAGGCGTTATCACGGGATCTCAATCTGCAGCTGAAACTGATATAGACGAGTATTCCTGATGTGCTGACACAGTCGAACCGGTTTGTTTGTGCTGCAATCAAAAGCTAAAACTGATCTGCGTCACTTCTCAACACATGAAAGCCTCCATGTGGTTAGAACCGAGCCGAAGCGCGTTATTATAAATGAACCCAGAGGTTCGGCCGCAGATTTCCACCCGCTTTGTCTCGGCTGTAACTCTACCTTTAATTATCTCCGCCCTCCTTCTGTTGTTATCAGCCTTTAGGTTCACTGCAGTGCTGCCACCTGCATCATGTTTCAGTGAAGTGTGCTGCTAATATAGGCCATCAGCCACTTCAATGACAACACACACACACACACACACACACACACACACACACACACACACACACACGAACACACACTCGTCCCTGTGGAGCTGTAACAGAACTCAGGATCTAGGACGCCAGAAAGAGAGAGAGGTGGAGTGAGAACGAGAAAATGGATTTAAAAGTGAAGGAGAACTAATATTTACTGTTAATGATCAAACATCACCATCAACTCTCACCGTACAAACCGCATGAAGGGCATCATGGATGGAAGTTTTATTTTCTTCTTTTATTAATATTAAAGCTGCAGCTGGTGATTACTTTTACCATTAATTTATCTGATTATTATCTTTTGGTTAAAAGATTGTTGTGTTGGTGCACACCGTTTTGTCTCGTTTTCTGAGTTAGCTTAGCCTTTAGTCGTAGCGTTCTGGGAGCTCTTATTTTTAGCAACATTTATTTATTTTTTTTTAGCTATTTATATATTTCTATCTTGTACATTGTTCCTCACTGTGTATGTTTATTGTTGCATCAGAACAAATTCTAAAAATTCTAAACTATACCTGAATAAATCTGATTCTAGTTCTGGTTCTGATCAGACAGAACGTGCATCACATTGATCCAACATTAAGGTGAGTTTCTGTTTCTGTCTCAATAACATCTAAAATCCAAACAAGTTTCTAAGGAAAGTGTTTCTGTATCAACAGCTGAACATTTTTGGTCTTTTCGATGGATGTGTTTTATTTCAGTCTTAACAAAACCTCTGAAACTGGAAGGTTTAAAGGCGTGTTATCTTTAAAAAGAAAAAGTTAAAAGTGTGAAAACAGAAAGAACGATCAAATGTTCTGTAGTTTTTCTGAGCGCTTCAATGCGACCATGAAGTCGTTATTAGCGTAGCTGTGGCTAACGTTCACGTGATGACAGTTTAATTAATTTTTAGCTGAATTGGGCTGAACTGCAGGCAGTGTTCACACAGAGCAGATAAAGGTACGCATGGAAACTAATTAAACATGTAAACAGTAGCGATGCACGATATTAAAATTTCTGGCCGATACCAATATTAAGACTTCTGATATCGCCGATAACCGATATTACTGATGTCGATATTCAATTTTTGTTCACACTGAAAAGTGAGTCTAAGTCAGCACTGTGAGAAAACTACTCAACAGAAGCCCAGATTAGAGCACATCGTCTTCTTTATTAACAAAAGTAAAACATATTTAAACATATTTAACATTAAAGGACCATTTAAGTAAAAACATCTGTGAAATAGCAGCGACATCAGACGTAGAGACACGAATGTTAGACGATCATCAGCTAAATTTGTTCATCAGACCGATACCGATATATCAGAAAAACACTGATAACAGCCAATACCAATGTGGTCGCTGATATATCCTGCACCCTAGTAACTAGTAAAGTCTATTTAGTACGTAAACCCACTATTTGATTGCTCAGTATTCGACCTGTGGGACCTTCTTGTACATGTTGACTCCAGTTTTAACACTGAACTTATTTATTTATATTTTGTATGACTTATGGTTTCCGTTGAGGCACAGGACTTTAAACCGCAGTAAAAAAATGAGCCAAGAACAAAACCTGCCCAGAACCTGCTTCGAGCTCAGAGGTTCAACTGTTTCTGATCCGTTATTAATAAGTTTAATTTTATATACAGCAGCCAGTCGGCCATTAAACCCTACGTCCACCGTGCTGTGCCTCATTCTACCTCATGCACGGTTCACCTGCTACAAGCTGCTGGATGAAACAATCCACCGCATGAAAAAGCTGTGAGCAGAAGTGAGCTACGAAGCAAAAGGTTGAGCGAGATGCGAGTTGACCCGCAGTGTGACGCTGGTCTCCGTGTGGCCTGGATAGACGAGGAGAGAGTTAGATGGAAGAGGAAGGAGGCTCCTGTATTTTTAGCACCGGTCCCGATGCGCTCTCATCGCCGGGATGTGATTTCGAGACGGGTTTCTAACTGAGCTTCACAGCTCATTAAGAGCTGCCTGGAGGACTGCAAAGTTTTTTACATCGCACTGATGAAGACGGATGGAGGCGAGGAATCTGAAGAGCCTCAGAGCTCTGATGTTCTCAGCTGAGAGCAGTTCAACCACACGCTGGAAAATTCTTCAGAAGAAAGAGACACCAGGCACAGACTCAAAGTCACTGACAGCATCGGCGTGTCGGAAATTTACAGCTGTTTAGCAAAAACGGCACCTGTGGAGAGCTCAGCGCAACTTCCTAAAGTACAATTCATTCACATCAAACAGAATCGCACACACACACACCAAGTCCACTCATGCAGACGTAAGAGGCTATTTATACTCCACTTCCTTTTATTTACCCAGCTCATTGTTCAGACCACATCTGCTGAGGGCCAAGGGCACAATGGCCGGTCCGTGCATGAAGCTGACCACACACACAGACACACAACAAGCCGCAGCACAAAGGCCGAAGCAGAACAAGGCAGCGAAATATCGACAGCTTTTGTCCCGCGTCCGAGTGACAAGCTCCAAAGAGCCGATGCCACCTGTTGCACAGGCTGACATTCCTCCAGGAGCTCACGCCCACAAACAAACACTGGCTAACGCTCGACATGCGTTAATTCTCAGACTCCCCGCATGCAAACGGGCACAGATGCAACCTTCTCCTGGCCCGGTCGGACATTTGGCAAAGTGCTGGAGGTGACAGCTCGTTACCCGCCTGTGTGTGTGTCGGCTTTAATGCAACAGGAAGTCAATCGGGGGTTTTAAAAACCCACCGGACAGCTCGTAACCTTCACGGGCCTGGAGGCTGCGGGTTCAGAACAGCTGCTGAGGATTGGAGCGGGGACCCACATGCACGCATCAAGTCCTGCAGAACTTGGCCCAAAGATTCACACAGTAAACAAAGTATGCCCAGACACACATGTGCAATAAACTATTTGCAGTCCCCAAATGATTTCCTCAGAGGATGGGAGCTGCCCAGAAACGGCCTCTACAGGGTAAACAGCTCCGATCATTATCTTCTGGAGCGGTGGGACGCAGTAGGGGCGCAGGAAACCAGCACGGCTTTGTTTTCAGACCACGAACCAACCGTCCCACCGCAGACATCCGTAAATCACATCCAGGTGATGTATGTACAGCAGCGGCTTCAGTCTCAGGTAGTTCACACCGTCTGCAGAGTGGCAGGACTTAAACAGACTTTTTTCTAAAAACAACCTTCCAAAATGTAGAGAAAGTTCCACAATCGCATGAAATGAAGCAGACTGAACGTCAACAACACATAAAAAAGCTCCATCTGATGTAACAGAGCAACATACAGTAAACACACATGCACACAAACACACCCTGCGGCTCTTCCTATCTCCCACAGGACCGCATTCACGCAGATTGGTGGTTAGAGGATAAACACACATCCTCTGTGTTTTCATCAGGGTGCTGTAAGTCTTGGCTGGCACTGCACAAATAGAAGCTTTTTTTTTTGTTGTTGTAATTTTGTGTTGCTCCGTCTACATTTTTTCTCCTCCGTACAGGAAACAGCCGCTTGTCAACACTGCAAATAAATGTTGTTTGTTTCCTGTGCTTGACGGGGGATTTTTTTTCTGGTCCATTACAGATCTTGGACTCCGGCGCGGAAGCTGACATGCGATACATGTTGTTCTGAGCCAAGCAGACCATAAAAAAATATGGGATGGAGCCTTTATTTTGCAGAACATGGGAGTTGCAGTTTCAGCAGGATGTTTAAGAAGTTATTTTGCTTCCATGAATGAACTGGTCTGGGTAATAAAAAGGTGTGAAAACATGTTAAAAATTAAGCTTTTTTGACGCCATTAAAGAAATTCATTGGATTAAACTTTCAAAATACTAATTTGTGCACAGAAAAATGTGTTTTAAATTTATTTCTACATCTGAAACAGGTGTTAAACGATGGCTGCTGGATGGAGAGAGCCAAAGCTAACAGGCCTAAAGCATCCCAGAGCTGGTTTTTGAAACCAAACTGCCTCCACTAATCCTCCACTTATCTGGGCATCCACGCCGCTACACCCCGGCGTTCAGGAGGGGAGCCGGACCCCTGCCCTCGCTCCAGACGGGGGTTTCCCTGCCAAACGCTGCTCAACAATAAAACAAAGCCATCACACGGGGAGCCGGAGGGGGGAGGGCGGCTCGGTGGAGGGAGGGAGGAAAAGTGAGAGGAACAGCTGCTGAGTGGGAGAGCTGGACGGAGGGGCAGAAAGAAAGAAAGCCGGAGGAAGGAGGCGTTTGTGGGGGGAAACTTCTCTCTTTTCTCTCCCAGTGAAATAAATTACTTTAATGTTTGCAGCCTGTTCAGTCGATGCCATCTATAGGGAGAGGGACCGCCGCCATCCTCCGCCGCCCCCCTCGGCTCTCTGTGGGCAGACTGACACAAAGACACAGCTTATGGCGACACTGTCCACAAAACTGGATCAGCGTCCAGCATCTCAACAGTAATTTACTTTACAGACACTCGTTGGGCCTCTGAGGGAATCTCCTCAGCGAGGAGCTGGAGGAGTGCTGACAGATCTGCTAAACACAGAGAACTAGTGAAGGAGCTGCTGTTAAAGCGAGACCAGGTGTGCCTCGCTACGACTCTAACCTTCACCCCGTCCTATAGCCAGCTTTAATATCAGGAGGTTTATAATAAAAGGAGGTAAACAGACTCAGGAGCAGCTTCTTCCCCAAAGCTGGCACCTTAAACCTGCACGGTGTCACTTCTATGTGTATAAAATCTACCCCACACAGGTGCAATAACAACCAGCTCACTCACCCAGCTGCTGCTCTGCTACGGCAGCTGTTATTAAAACATGGTTTATAGTATTTTATAGGGTTATACAAAGTCTTATATGTCTTGAATGTCTTATAGTGGATGTGACTGGTGCACCTCGAGAGCAGCTCTTTAAATTTCATGGCTATGGCCATGACTATAAAGACTTTCTATTCTACTCAATTCTATTCTACTCTATTCTATTCTATTCTGTTCTATTCCAATCTATTCTATTCTATTCTATTCTATTCTGTTCTATTCCAATCTATTCTATTCTATTCGAAAAATCTTCAGTCTTGAGGAATTTCAAACTGAATTCACTTTTTTATACCCAAATTTGAAGTCCTAAAAAAACGAACCCAAAACTGCTGCCTTTGTAAAATTATTATTTTTTTATTACTTCCAATTTTTAAAATCTATTTGTTCATATATATACATATATATATATTTATTGCAGATCTTTTTTATTGTATGCACTCAGAAGCAGTTTTGATTGTATTTTTTTAAACTGTCACTGAGAGCATCATGCAAAGAAATTTCATTCTAGGACGCTGTTTTTTTTTTTATGCATGTGTGCTTGAATGACAATAAAGTTATATATCTATATCTATATTTATATTAATATCTATCTATTTGAGCCGGCTCACTGGGCTTCTGTGCATTGGCTGGTGGTCTAATACATTTGTTAAGCACTCTATCTATCTATCTATCTATCTATCTATCTATCTATCTATCTATCTATCTATCCATCTCATTCATATAACTATCCAATCTATAACTATAACTCATAGAAACCGTTTGTTTCTCTTCAAGAACTCGACATCTTCTCACTCATCCACCTTCATCCACCTTCATCCACCTTCATCCACCTTAGTAAACGTGCATCGTGCTGCTGTCGGACCAGCTGTCCTTCATCCTTTACGACAGCAGACACACGTCAGAGCTCAGGAGGAGGTTCTCAGGAGTGGGTTACCTCATTATGGTTTTAGTGCTCCGTGTATTAACAAGTGATAAAACGACACGTCCCTACTCCACAGGTCTAATAAATCTGCCTCCGACAGCCTGTTGTCGGTCACCTGACTGTTCCTAAGAAACAAACCAGCCAAGGTGCAGGTACGTGGTGGCAGAGAGCCTTCATGCACCCCTCTAGCACGGCCAGTTGGTTTGACCCGCAGGTCGCGCGCCTGATGTTTGAACCAGTGCAGCCCTCGGCGACGTCCCAGTACAGCTGCTGACAGACGGGGAAAATACCAGTCAGCAAATGAGAAGATTTGCAACTGGAGGCAAAACAAAATTTATTTGGGGGCAGTTTTGGTCACACAAGGCAAATGGGTTAGTCTCTAATTTAATACGTGGGCTAAAAAAAAGTTTGTTAGTTGCAATTTGCCAACTTGCTCACCACAGCTTTTTATTTCTGTTTAACGGGCTGCCCGACTCTCCTCCGCTCCCTCGCTGCTCCTCTGCTTCCTGCCCTCTGCCTCCTTCGCTTGGCACAGCCCTTCACATGTACATTAAAATGAATGGGTGCCAGGAATAGAGCAGGGTGCTGCTGGTGGTGGAGGGATGGGGGGAGAGTGCAGACATAACAAAATCAGAGAGGAAAGGAGGCAGCAGCCACATAGAGAGGCCTTGGGGAGAACACTGGGGAGGAGGGAGGGAGGCCAACAATGGCACACATTCACATTCTGGTTCAACCTACAAGTTTCTGGTGGCCTCATTACTCCGCAGATGTAAGTGGAACGCCGCACGGTGTAAGAATTCAGATCTGGTATTCAAGTTGTCCATAAAAGACGCTGTGAATATGAAAACCTCCAGCCCAGAGTGCCTCGAAATGAACGAAGTGTCACGAGGAGCTTCAGCAACAAGGTGACTGACTGTTTGCTGAATCAAACTCAGCTTCTTTTTTTTACAGGTGGGACGAGCTCAGAGCCGGCGCTGCACCTCTTAAACCACGTGATTAGCAGCCGCAGCATTCCTTAGAAATCCTCCTTAAAAAAACTAAGTGACTGACGTCTAAATAATTCAGTTCTGTCTACGTCCACTCATCACTGGGTTGGAACTCTGATCTCCTCCTGCCCACATGAGAGTCACAGACGCTCTGGCACCGCCGTGTGAATGAGGGCAAACTGAACATCGTACTGTATATCTCAGTAAACTTCAGTTACCTGCAGAGTTTAACAGGACAAATCTCTCATTCCTGCCGCCGTCAGACTCCACAACCAGCACTGATCCCAGGACGTCACACACCGAACACTGGCAGAGTTCAATCTGGTGCAACATCAACATATTCACACATTTTAAAACTCTCATATACAAGAATCTGAGCGATAAAGTTCAAATCTGTGCAAACTTACTACTTCTTTTATCAGTATTTCTACTCATGGAAGAATCTGTGCAGTGCCAGAGGAACCTGTACAACCTAAACACCCACATATGGGAGATTTTTTTATTTTTCCAATGATGTTTGTAAATGTTTGCGTTATCCCCTTTCCTGCTGTAAGGATCCCCCACTGTCTTATCTTATCTTAGTCATTTACTGCACTTTTCTTTTGTTTACTTCACAACATTTCTAGCGTGCTCGCCTGCCATCCGGAGTTTTTCTACGATTAGAGATAAGAAAATCAAACCAGTTAATATTCCGTGTTACTGGGAACTGTAATTAAGGTTTTAGTTTCAGAATCACACACCAACACTCTTACGGTGGTTTCCAGTTAAAAAGAAAGCAACAAACCCCTCCTTGTCACTTGCATAGTTTTATCCTCAGTCATCAGATTTTAATCTTTTTTATTCATACCTGATGACATCTGAGTTTTGAGGTAAAACAGCGACTGGCCTGCCTTCACAGGAGAACACAGGGGAGTTCACGGATAAGTTCAGAGTTTTAAAAGCACAGAGGGACAATAAATGACATAGTGCGAGTAAAGATATTGGATGATTTATACTGCATTGTTACATCAAATCCAAGCTTTCATAACCTCCCTCACACTTCATCCTTCACCAGCAGTGCCACTCGAGGGCTGAGCGTGGATTTAAATACATCCAGAGGAATTTATCGTCCACCGCAGCATCCATCTCCGCATAGTTTCCCACTTCACAGCTCACCAAACTGATAAACTTAGCAAGGAATCTGCCCGACTGGCATAAAAATGTCGCTGGTTGTCATGGGACGTTCTGCGGGTTTGGCGAGCTGCTGACCTCTGACCCGTCTGGGCATTCTCCCCCCTTCATCCCCTCCATCACCCCCAGGAGGCAACATCCGATGGATCCTTACAGGACCGCTTTACGGATGAACACGATGGAGCGAGAAGAAAAAAGAAGCCCCATGAGGGTCGGTTCTCAGTGTGGAGCATGGGAACTGGGCTTCATGCTGCTCCATCACACAGGAAGAACGGCTTTGGCATCGTAATGACTTTACTTCAGAAATTACTGCAACACAACCTCCAGCACTCATTACATACGGAGCAGAGAGCTTTGTTGATGTGTAAGATAAGCAACTCGGGCCTTTTGCCAACAATTTTCTGATGTGCTTTTTGCAAAAGACGTTCAAAGAAGCGATCACACAAACTCCTTTGCTCTTGTCCCTGTGGGCTCATTGTTTACTACAATATAAAGTAGAAGAAGTACAGATAGAAGTAGAGAGAGCTCCAAAATGTCAAAGAACGTCCTAAAGTTAAAAAAAAAAGAAGTTGAAGTTCTTTATTTATTTTATAACAATCAAAAACACTGAACTCAACACGTCCCAGCGCCCACAGCTGTTATCAACACTGTAATAAAAGAGGACTCCACGTTTTAGAGTCTATTTGAGTATATCATTTAGATTTTTAACAACCTTAACAATCAGGTGTTCTTCACACCACTCTGTCTATGACCTCTAGAAAGATGTTTCACCATGCGGGATGTGTCTTCCTACAACTTGTCTCCCAAAACGTCCACCAGCTTCACCAAGAACTTCAGGAAGAGTGCGACGTTCCACAAGCAGCACCAACATCCTCACTGACTAGCTCCACACATCTCTCACATGTGACTCCTCACTGACCTGTGATGTCTGGTCCATGAGCCCACTCTCCATCTTTACAGTCTTATTATTTCCAACATACGAGGTGTGTCAGAAAGTTCCAGGACTGGTGTCACAGAAGATAGATTTCAAACTCAAACTACAAACTACCAGCTTCCCCTTCAGACCATCAACCAGCTCGTCTACAGAGATCCTGCAGCGTTTGCTTCGTCCAGAAGATGCAGAGTTGTGTCAGGACCAGTGGAGGCTGCGTCACCATGACAACCTGCTCACAGCGCCCTGAGCATCCCACAGCTCCTGGCTGAGAAGAACATCTCCTCCCTACTCACCCCACCTGGCTCTGTGGGGTTGGTTCCTCTTCCCCAAGCTCAAGGGAGACCCGTTTAGAAGACGTGGACGACATCAAGATGGCTGTGAGGACGGAGCTGAGAGGATCCTGGAGAATCCTTCCAGGAGTGCATGGCGGTCTGAAGAGAAGGCTGGAGGAGGGTGGTAGAGTCCAGGAGGGTTACTGGGAAGGAGAACACTGGTAGTTTGAATTTGAAATCTATCTGTTGTGACACCAGTCCTGGAACTTTCTGATGCACCTCGTAGTTTATATCTGGATGTTTCATGATGACTGTTGCAGAGATGCAGTGTGATCGAACAACAAACACTTATTATCCTCTGATAACGGATTCAAGTGAATCAAACATTAGAGGCTGCGTTTGTGTTTCTGTTCTGTGCAGATGTTTTGTGTTTAATGCATCTAAAGAGTGATGCTGCCACGTCAGTGATTTTATGAATGAATAGTTTTACCACTGACAGAGTAAAACAGGTACACACATAACTACACACACACACACACACACACACACACACACACACACACACACACACACAGAACAAAGCTCCATATTTAGCCACTTGATAAGCATGTATGTTTACATGGCCTTATTATACGGACTTACACTGCTGCACATAAAGTGCAGACAGGTGCAGATACCGACTGAGACGCACTCAGCAAAAAACACAAAGCCCCACATTCACCCTTTATCTGTTTGCAGATCCTTAATGGGCACCGATAGCATCTCCAGTCTCCGTACAATGAGTGAGTGTGTCAACAGAGCTGCACTCCCTCATACAGACACCGCCATTAGGATTCCTTTCACACAACCTGGAATTAGACTGCTGCACTCAGGCCACGAGTATTTCCGTCTCACCCTGCCCCTGACCTCCAACCTTTTAGCCTTTAGTTTACACGGCCACGAGCTGCAGGGAGCAGCGGGCCGGGACAGGCAAGTGCATCGGCAACGACTCAGGAAATGTTCAGGGAGTATGGACAAGAGTAATGGTTTCATGCTCACCACGATGCGCTTCAAGTGTATCAGATGCATGTGAAGGAATCCGGCCACAGGTTGCTCCTTCAAGTCAATTTAAAACATGAAACAAGACAGTTTGCTGCAGTTCTGTACTCGCTGTAATGAAAACTGAAGGTTTCATCTTTAGCAGTCATGAACAACAACAGGCCCTTTGGTAACCAATGTCAGGAGAGCTGTGGGCGGCTGTGGCTCAGGTGGTTGTAAGGTTGGCAGTTCAATCCCCTCCACAGTCAAAGTGTCCTTGGGCAAGACACTGAACCCGAAGTTGCTCCCAAAGGCAGGCAGCACCTTGCATGGCAGCTCCATCACCATTGGTGTATGAATGTGTGAGTGAATGGGTGAATGAGCACTTTGGGTAAAAGCTCTATATAAGTGCAGCCCATTTACCAAGAGTTTATCGTATTGTAAGAATGGAAATCCTATGAGATGCGATCTAAGAATACGGTGTTTTACTGACATCGTTTAGAATATTTAAGGTGCTATTTTGAATTTCTGCACAGTTTAAACATCAGTAATCATGAATTTCTACAATTAGCATCTTAGCTTAGCATGTTCACATGTTAATATTTACACAGTGGGACAATCTACAAAGTCCACCTGAGGACGGGGACTCACCAGAGTCCACAGAGATCCTAAACACCACCTGAAGGATAATCCGTCTATACGTTGTCAAAGTATTTCTCTCAGAGATGCCGATGTACAAGTGATGCTGCAGAGGTAAAGCTGAGAAACTACAAAGGGATTAGGTTTAATTCTTTGGGGATTAAATGTCTGTACAACATTTCACGGCAATCCAGCCGATGGAGATATTTCAGAACAATGCAGGACCAACTGACGGGTCAGAACCGCCATCCATAGATTCCTTCAGCTAAAAATAAAAGCAGCTGGACATGCAACAGCAGCAATCAGCAGGGGGACAATCAGATACAAAGCATCTACGCATGAATTATAAACTCCGTTCTGAAGCAGTGATTTCTGCCCTGCTGGTGTAACTGCGTCTTTCCCTTTAAGAGCAGCTCGTCTTCTTCAACCAGGTGGGTATTAAAGGTATTCTGAAGCCACACATTAAAGCACTTTCTCAGGTTAACATTTGTACCTTACACCAAATGTTAAAGTCAGAAGGCCAAACTTTCCCTCTCCCCCTGTCACACACCTTGTAATTAGGGGAAACATGCTTTTACAGCAGATCCCTAAAGCACTTTAAGTGGTGGTTAGTAGAATAGAAAAAGCTCAAGCAGACACATGCACTTAAATCACAGCCTATAGGTATGTCTGCTGGAATGTCTTTCCCTGTCGAGCCGAAATAGACGACCATCTGTGTCATCAGATGCACAGGATGGGTTATGACATCCTGTCTATGTGCATAAATTTGCCCACACATGGTTCATTTCACATCTGAAGTGGAGGCCTGTGCCGGAGACAAACGTTTTCTCCCAAACATACCTCAAACCTAAAAAAAACTGGGATGGATTACGTCGTTTTTGCATCGAAAGCAAATTACTTCAAATGTTAAAATACTTCAGCCCCATCAGCTTTAACAGGTTAACAGGTATCGAGGACATTTTATCACAATATTAAGATGATAAAATAGAACAAAAACATCATTTGAGGGGAAAACAGAAAGTAAGTAATAAAGATAAAACACAGACCCCCACATTTAACACATGAGGTTTTAAAAAAAGACGATCTGAAGCCGGATGAAGATGATATCTGATTGATGGACACTTCATTTGAGGTTTAAAGTGGTCCTGTTAATGCTGTCACCATGGAAACGCTGCATCTCCAAGGCAACCCGAAGGTAAAGGACGACGACCTTCCAGTTCTATAAAGTTGAACTCTTTAATTATGCAAACATCCTTGATTCTGACCTAAACAGACCATCGACGGCCACTTGCTGATCCGCTACCTTGAGATGAAACACGTGGAAATTCTTGCACGTGGATTTTTTTGATCCTGATTGGCTGCAGTCCCACTTTACTCTATAATGAATGAATAAAAGTCTAAGACTCAGTCAGCACCTAACTCCTGATAGTCACTTCAGAATACTGTACACGGCAAAAAATAAAAGAGAGAGACAACTGTAAAGAAAATAAAATAATAATATTCTCACAGCTGGAGACACCAAAACACGTCTAAAACAATGGACAACAACCACCTCATTAAAACACTGTACTATTCCATTATCAAAATACATTTTCTAGCGTGACATTTGTTTACTTAGAAAAACAAGAAAAAGTAGTTTTTTTTTAAATGTGACGTGCATTCATTCAACATTTTAGATATCTCGCATTTAAAAAATGTATTTATGTGAAACTATAGAACAAATATATATTTGACACTAATTTCATGTTTTGCATTTAGAAATAAATTTACAGTGTTGAAATTTAATTTGAACAGTTTCACCTGTTAAAATGTCTTTTTATGAAAAAAAAAAAAAATTGCTACGAAAATGTTCTAAAAAGTTGCACTTTTTAACGTTAGTTTACATCCGACATCTAAATTTACAGACTATTTTTTTATTTAATTGATATTGTAATTTATTTAAATAAACACAGAAAACATCTGGAAAATAAAAAAGAAAAATTACAGATTTTTTAAAATGATTTTTATTTTTTTTACAGTGTATGCTGCAGTGTATGACCAATGGTATTTGAGTGCCTGATTGTGTTCCTGTATGTGTTGCACGCGAGTCCGTACCTTGTTCAGATCAGGTCAAGGTTCTCTATGTGGGTTCTCTGTATTTAGCCCAGAGGTGCTGAGGTTGGGTCAGTTTTGAATCTAGATCAAGTCTTGACAGAGGACGGTCTCCTGCTTCACTTCTACACAATCTTTTGTCCTCTAATCTCCAGCGTGCACTGAACTACTTTCCTGCAGGTGTTGCACGTAACCACCTGGTCATTCTGTCACTGTCAGCATGCACAACAACAATACTGAGTACTAAGTTCTACACTGTGAATAAAAAAGGTAACGGCCTGGTGCCAAGCAGACAATCCAGCCACCGAGACCAGGGGGAAAAAAATCGTTTGGTTTTGAAAAGGAAGTTTCTTTGGCGGCCCGTCTCACAGCAACACAACAGTCCAAAAATATCGCTGCTCAGCACAAAGCAGGTCCCTGCATGTCCGACTGCTGCTCCAGTCTGGGCCGCCGATGCACGAACGCACGCACATACACACCTGAGTTCAGCAGGAAACACACGGCGATATCCATCAGCCTTTTGTGTTCTGACATGCACGCACGCAGACACACAATGACAGACTTTTTTGGAAATTAAAACAGGAAGCAGCCGTCCCAGCAGCATGAACTCATCTATCAAGGCAGCGTGAAGACAACTTCTTAAACACAAACACGCACAAGGATAATAAAAACCTAATCACACAAACCAAAATGTCTGTTTAACTAAAAGCTCTCGTTAACTCGTGACAGAGGTCGATGAGTCCGAGCAGCATGCTGCTGAAGCACAACATGACCTTGTCTTTACGATGACATTTCTATCTACTCCAGGCTGCTCGCTGTGCCGCCGCCACTCGGCTTTGCATGTGAAAGGGCAGCTTTGCATGTGAGTTCAGGCGAGCAGCGCTGTTTGCATCTTCACTCACGGCAGGCAGTGAGAAAATTACAGGTGTCATATTCTCTGAAAGAGACAGCGGCTCCTGTCATTAAACACTTTGACATGAAAAGCTTTTAATAGAAAGGTGGTGCGAAAGCTTCACACCTTGTTCGTGAAAGGTCAACAACATTCCCTGCAAAGTCTTTGAACAATGCAGGACTTGATGCAGGAGTGTGCGGCCTGCATGTATCTATGAAGAAGCTAAATTTAAAGCTGGATGCCCTGCTTGTTAGCACAGCTCACTTCCCTTTCCTGTACGACAAAAAGGAAAGGTCGCTGAGCTGTGCAGCTGAAGCTCCTGCTGTCTGATTGTGGAACAGTGAGGTGATGATGGACGCTGGACGCCTCCTGTGGCAGCAGAGAGTTTTCCATTTATTCTGGTCTCTCTAGTGTTCGTATGTCTGCTGCGATCAGTCAACTTCATCAACGACCCCGAGGCTGCAAATGCATGAACATCAATGTGTGTGTTTTAAGTTTAGTTCATGATAATAAATGTTTTCCTTCAGTATCGTGTGTCGTTGCTGCATCATGATGTCCGTCACTAGTCATTGTCCACCTGCAGTCAGTCAGACAGTGGTGTCCATCTTGGTTCAGCGGTAAAGTTTCCAAAAACACAAGCTTTCCACACAATGAGAGAACTTCCACAGATCACAGAACAGAAACAGTGGTTTGTACACTGAGCAGAGTTTGGATGGCAGATCACTGACACAACGTACGACCACCTGAGGAGAAGACTTTCTGACACAGAGGCACAACTTTTCTTCTTCTCTCCTTCCCCTGAACTCACACATACTGTATTTCAGTAAAGCTGAATAGTTAATAAAGCTGTTGGAATGGGTATGAAACAGTGACCTAGACTACACGCTAACCAAGCTGCTGCTCTGCAACGGAAATACTCAGATTTTATAACCGTGACGTCATCTAACGAGCTCATTGTACATGAGTTAAACTTGAATTTGATGATAGTCTCATAGACTTTAAAGCTACGACAAAAGGAAGAAAAAGATTCATCTGCTCTTAGAAATATCCATCATGTCCACGTCACGCTGTTTAACACACAGACTGAACTTTTCACTTTAGCTGGTTTATTAGAAGCGTGTTTGTTTTTTCTTGTGCTGCAGACGTAGATAAAAATCATTTATTATCATGTTGGAGTTTCCAGTTCAACCCTCCAGATTTGCACTAAAATGAACTTAAATTAACTGGTCATTTTGTTTTGCTGGAGGAAAACTAACTGATTTAGACAAACTGGATAAAACAGTCGACAGATGAATCAATAGAAGCATCATTAACAGCAGCTCTCATACGTCCACAGTACAAACAGCCGTTGGTCTGAGTTGGGAAACGTCTACCTAAACGCTAACAACTCAGGTTCTGAGCGTGTTGACAGCAAAACCATTAGAGAAGGAATTAAATCTTTGTGTTTCCCCATCAAGCTCCTCCACTGTCATCCTCTCCTGCCCCTTCTCCTTCCATCCTTGTTTGCTCCCCCGTCGACTCCTTCACGCCTCAGCTCCTACATCTGACCTGCCAGCAGGGAAGGCGGCCAGCAGCAGGTGAAAGATCGCGACCTCCCACACAAAGACCGGCTGCCCTCCTCCTCCTCCTCCTCCTCAGCTCCGGCCTCCAACAGAGATTAGAAAAACGTGGGGGGATATCACATCTCTCAGCGCTCATAATTCAACACGGAGGATTTTAAAAATACTAACAAAGGTGGTCTTAAATAGAAAACGGGGATTCAGCAAATCCCGTCATCGAGCTGCTGCGATTCCACGGTTTTGGGCGGAAACAGGAGAGCTGATAAAACCGGCTGTCTCCTGTTCGTCTCCTAAAATAAATCTCACCATTTATTATTTTTCTGTTGTTCCAGCATCAGCCTCCTGAACAACACTACACCCATCAGAAACCCTCCAGATATGTGCCGAGCCTCCGATGGAAGCGCAGTCGGGTTTCTTCCGCCTGCAGCGCGTCTGAGCTCCACATGCTACCTGGAGCTCCTTCAGGCAGAGCAGAGATAAAGGTGTTGGATTACATCAGGACGGCAGCTATATGATCATTAAATGCACACGGATTCAGACTGTTATTCTATAAACCGTAGCGCGCCATCGGTACGCTCGCACATACGCGCCACCTGGACCTCAATATAAATAGGGCAGGTTGTGGAGTGATTTAAGATAATCTTCAAGCAGGAGAAACGTGATACGGCGTGGGACCAAAGACATCCTGTGGAGCCATCTGTCTGAAAGTTCTCCAGTAAAAACATCAATCAGGAGGCACAGAAAGAAAGCTACTGGACAGGTGCAGATCATCGTAAACTTGACCAGCAGTCACTACTGTGGTTGCGGGACAAAGATAAGTACAGTAGACCTACCAGGGGGCCGTTTGAAGCCGGGATATTCCCGGACATCTGCCTCAGTACTAATGTCCTAATTACATGCAAAGAACTTATGTGGAAATATGTTCTGCCAGTTTGAGCAAACAAAGACGGACGAGCTTTTGGATCACCAGCATTAAGGTTTCAAAATCAAATGACACGCTGTAGAAGAGTTCCTTTACTTCAAACAAGACTCCATGTTCAGATACATCAGTCGGGCTATACTTTGTGCCAAATGCATGCTAACCACGCTAACGATGCTTAGCTTCAGCAGGTAAAATGTCCATGCAGCCAATCAGCGTCTGATCGAGAGCTCATCGTGCTGCGTGGGCGTCATTTCATGAGAACATTTGCGAAGATATTTCAGTCCATCCCGTATTTCCATCCCGAGGGCCGCGCTAAGAAAATAAACGTCCACGCCGCCACATGGTCTATAATCCCAGGGCCACAGCGTCATTAGGAGACAAGCGGAAGGCCGTAAATCACCAGAACCGGACCAGTGACAGGACATGAGAGCAGAGTCGGGTCTGTCCCGGGTTTAGCGTTACGCGGTGGAACACAGGAGGCCGAAGGTGATAAGGTCATCAAAGCTCACGTTACGTTCTCACGAGATTTAGAATAGAACAGCACCTGCCGTCCTGCTCTGACGGTAGCAGAGGTTCACCGGCGGCTTAGCCAAACATTTCAACGTGATTTAATACGTTTTTAATGCTGATGCTAACCGTATAGCACACGCTACGGAAAACTAGGTGTATGATGTAGAGGTCTAGCTCGATTTTTTTGTCAAATACATTTGTTTGCTTTCTTGCCTCGTGATGTGATTGGAAGACTGATGTCATGACATGTAGCTGCAGGCATGAGTTGGTTAGCTTAGCTTAGCATAAAGACTAAAGGAGACAGCTAACCTGGCCTCGTCAGAAGATAAAAAAGCTACCAATCAGAACTTCTTATCTTAGCTCACTAATTAACACCTGATAACTGAACAATTTAACAATAAACAAAATAAAAAACAGGCAGTAACCACCAACCACGGTACCGTCTGACTCACTGGATCTAGACTTCGAGTATAACTCTGTCATTTTGCCGTGAATTTCAAAAGGTTTTCCTCTTCCACGATCTGTGTTGTCATTTTTAGTCTTCTTCTCACTTTGGTGAATAACGACAACAACAACCTCCTCCTCAGAGCAGCAGCAACCCACACACTGACAATTCAAGTTTAGACAGGATTGTGCAATAAGGTGAATTTGCCATTTCAGTGACGGCGCTTGTCTTTCTGAATGCAAAACAATCGTCCCCATCACATGTTACAGAGGCACCACGGCCACATCCTGGGCTCAGCAAGACACATGTAACTGGCAGATACAAAGACAATAGACAATGATAATGAGGTGCAGTCAGACATCTGCACACATTCAACAAGGTCAGTTTTTACTTTTTCCGATTCTGAAAATGAAACTCATGTATTTGTTGTGATGTTAGCACAATGTATAGTCTACGGGCCAGTGGGCCGCACAGAGCAGAAACAAACCCAGAGACTAGACAACACGTGGAGGGAGGGTTGAAGAGTAAAGTAGGTGATGGAAATACAGTAAACTGTTGGACATCAGCCGCCTCAAGAAAAACGTTTTGGCACGTGCAGCCGACAAGCAACGTTCATGCAGGAGACCAGGTGCCATCTTTGACCATCCAGTCCTCTGTACATGAGGGTAACGTGTTGGACAAGCAGCTTCCTGGAGTCTCTGCTGCTGGAATAAAGATAAGTGCACTCTTTACACAAAGCTTCTGGCTTCACAACAGATCTTCTCATCTAAAGGACGCAAATAAGTGTGTCTCAAAATGCCAACTACTTCTTTATTTAATGTGAAACAGCAGGAACGAACGCCCCGATGGCAGCGAGGGCCCCGTCAATCACACAAGCACAACTTAATATGTGCTTCGGCATGAATCATCACTTACGAAGACTGAAGTGACTCAGTGTGAAAGTCACCTGTCAGAAAAACAACCTGCGCTGCTCTGCTTCCTCCATCCATCTGCTGCTGTTTCATAACAGCCTGAAGCGTGTCCAGCTTTTCTAAAATGAATTGAAACTGTCAGTCGTGACACAGGTTACAGTGTCCACAGAACAGCATCAATCTTTCTGTTCTTTTGTAAGATGACGTTCCAGTTATGTAAGATCACTTTGAAAAAGTTCGGTGTCACAGTTAATCACGTCTCATCAGCCTCAGAACGTCATGTTCCTCCTGTCCATCAGCACAACACCAACATCCCAGAATCAGGAGTGAAGCTTCTCTGCCCCACTGCTCCTCATTCTTATGCAACCGCTGCACCATCACTCTCTGCTATCTGCAGCCAGCTTTCATCTGAGTGATCAGGAGCTGCAGGCTGACCTGCTGCAGGCTACCTGCTCTACCTGCAGCTCACCTGCTTCACCTTTGGCCGATTCATCACACACACACGAGAGGAGCTCCACGTTACCAACTTGTGCAATCACGCGTGTTTCACTCACTTCTGGTCTCTGCAGAGAGCTGCTGAGCTGATCCTCGGAGAAAAGTCGGTCCTCATGAGAGACACAAGTTCTTCTTCTTGACTCAGCTTCACCTTCATGAGAGCTGCGTCCTCGCGCACCTGCTGCTGAAGCGTCAGTGACGTTACGCGTTTCCGTGCGTGGCGTCATTTCTCAGCTCACCTGACCGCCGGCCAGACAGCAGCCACAGGTACATCCCGGTGTTATCTGCAAGATGCTTCAGTGCACGTTACGGTCACCGAAACTCTTCTGTAACCGAATAAAATAAATAAATAAAGTCATCTTAGCGCACATTTTAAACGGATAAGTGGAACTTAAATGCGTCATAAAACCTGCTGCACACCATCAGAAATATAATAAATATCTGACATGTCAGTATTTGTTAACGTTCAATATTTAAGGTGAACGATTTTACGGTTTTTCTGTGATTCTATGGAGCACCAGTGTCTCTGTGTTTATGGGCAGTGGCAGCAATACATGTATTTATTCTTTAGATCAACCACTGAACAGCCTTTTACATTCTGTTCTGGATTTTGCACAACCAAAGAGCACAAAGGGCTCCACCAGGAGAGATAAATAAATCAGTTGTTTGTTTGTTTATAAAACGCACACACAATAAATAAATAAATAAATAAACACAACACACACATATTTTAAAAAATGATCATTTTAATTGTGCTCCATCCATATTCATTCTCCAGAGCAAGTGTTTTAGAGAGAGGAGGAAATAACAGTATATAAAACATCTAATTCCAGTCTGTCAAGTAAAAATAATCTCATTGTTTTAGAAGAGCTACTGCGTGTGGTCGACAACAGCTGTGTGTGTGTCTGTATGTTTTGTTGTTAAATACAGTGAAACAGCCTCCATGTGCTTTTACAAATGAACTTTTTTGTTTTGTTGTTGTTGTTTGCTGAGATCATATCATTCTGAGTGGATGTGACTCAGTAGAAATGACACAAACAGAGACAACTTGATTGATATTGTCTCAGGTAGACGATGGAAAAGTGGGTTTTCTGATGGTTTCTGAAGACGGAGTGATCTCTTCTTGCAAATTAACTTTAAATTAACTTAAATATATTCTCCCAAGCTGCAAGGTGGCGCAGTTGGTATCACTGTTGCCTCGCAGCAAGAAGGTTGCCGGTTCACGTCCCGGTGGGGGCACCGGAATCTTTCTGCGTGGAGTCTCCATGTTCTCCCCATGCAGCGTGGGTTCTCTCCGGGTTCTCCAGCTTCCTCCCACAGTCCAAAAACATGTTGAGGTTAATTGGTGATTCTAAATTGTCCGTAGGTGTGAATGTGAGTGTGCTTGGTTGTCTGTCTCTAAGTGTAGCCCTGTGATGGACTGGCGACATGTCCAGGGTGTCTCCTGCCTTCGCCCTAAGTCGGCTGGGATAGACTCCAGCCCCCCCGCGACCCTAATGAGGATTAAGCGGTGTATAGATAATGGATGGATGGATATTCTCCCAAATACACAAAAAAAACCCCACTGCCAATTAACAATATGGTCTACTAAATTAAACTGGGTGCACACGACCTTATTCTGATCTGTCAGTTTGCAGCAGAATGATAAAGTTAATAGACGTGAACAGGATTCCCTCTTACAATAAATGAAAATATACGTTGCTCATGCAAAACACATGTGAAGAGTTGATTTTTGTAGATTTTCAGAAAACTTGTTTTTGTTGTTGTTGTTTACTGAGATCATATCAAACTGAGTTGATTTGATTCAGTAGAAATGACAAAAACAGAGACAACTTGATTGATGTTGTCTCAGGTAGACGATGGAAAAACGGGTTTTCTGAAGGTTTGTGACGTCGGAGTTATCTGGTTTTAAAATGAGCTCTTCATACGTTCTTTAGTTTGTTGAACAGCACTACAGACAAACATAGTTTACTTCACTCTTACTACTATTCTTCTCTTACTTCTGCTGCTGCCTCCTCGCTCGGCCTGTAAAACGCTCTTTAATGCTTTCAGCCAGACAGCTCGCTGCTCTTTTAAGCAGGAAGGCATCAGTTTGCTGGAGGTGATTTCAGCAGCATGCGTGGAATTCAGAAGAGCCTGAAGCTGCGTGTAGGATTTACCGACAGTAGCTGAGGTCACGTTGTTGGAGTTTATGGCAGGTGTCAGGTTCAGCCTCAGAAATGTTCAGCGCTTCTCTGTTCTGACACATATAACCTCAGAAGACCCGCCGTTTTCATAAAAGGAGGATAGAATTGTTGTTTTTCTGTAGCTGTATATTCTAAATGCCAGATGAAACAGCAACTTCTTCAGTATCCCATTAAAATATAGCTTCAGATACAAGAAGCAGCTTGACGGTCCTTCAGCAAAGCGACTCATTTCTTCAAAAACACATTAAACACAGATGTCGTGCCAACACAGCACATCCTTTAAAAACAGAACATTAGTGATTTTCTTTTTTAGTTTTATCTAACTTTTATTTATTTATTGCTTGTGTTTCCCCTGTTTTATGTCATTGTAAACTCTTCATATTAGCATTTTGTACCGTGACGAGCCTCTCTGTGGCTTCACAAACACAGACTGAAGCTTACATATAGCTTAAAGGGAAAACACTGTGTAATTCCTGTAGCCTCCCATCATGCAAGAGGAACATAAAAGAAACCCAAAACCACACTCTGGCCTTTTCCTCTGTATTAATAGCTCATTATTAGGGCACAAAAGCAGAATGAAGGTCTGTGATGTGGATACTGGGTCACGGTGAGGAACCCTTGGGGATGGAGCTGCTCCGTCCTCTCCTTCACATCTCACTTTCCTTTAAGTTTTATGCTTAAATACCTCATTGTTCTTATTTTCTTGTCAATAAAAACCATCCCTCCTTCACATTTTGATTTGTGCACCTCATGTTTTCTGTCGTCTCGTGAGTTATGCCTTCGGCGCTGGGGAGGTCACGGCATGAATGATTATCCCACAGGGGGGGACGGCTTAGCCTCAGAGTCGCTCTATATAATATCATCTTTCTTACAGCGAGATGAAGTCATTGTCAACTGAAACCGCTCAAATCCTGAGAGCGATAAGGGTTTCCCCTCAGGTAGCTGCACAGACAAACAATGCCGGGGTTGTCTGTTAGCGCTGCCGTCCTCTGCGTGTCTCGTTTTCAGAAATTATAGTCGGCTGAAAACTGTTTTCTCGGTGCGTGTAGAAGCTTGTCTGGCTATTTCCATTTTAGTGGGAGTCCCGTGTTCTGAATACTTTGGAGTCATGAACTTAACTTACAGCCTGAAAACAATCACCGCCGGCCGTAACGATGGCGACAGCTTGGTATCACTTTAACCAGCATGTAAATCTGATTCTGTCTGATCGGATCATTCGACGGCGACACCGCTGATGTAGTCGCACTTCTCTGAAATATTAGAGCAACTCCTCACGTTGGTAGTTTCGTTTTCAAACTCCACCGATAAATCAGGTGATGCTTTGAAAGGAAATGATGTGCTGTTCAAAACACGCCTTTATCTCTGAAGACTCGGGCTGTGGGACACAAAATGACTTCCTGGCCTCCTGATAAAGATTTCCTGCATTTAACAGTGTTTATACACGTCCGGCTGCGTTAGCTGTCGAGCTGTTTGTGCCTTCACATCATTTCCAGGCATTGTCGTCCATTTGTACCCGATACCTTTCGAGGATCAGTTTTATAGTATTTGATGCCATTTCTCTTTCTCTTTTTTGCTGACGACATTCTATTCATCATGTTGTCTTCTCTCACAGTACTTCTGTTGGATCAAACCTGCAGGTTCTCCGACATCACAGCTGAATCTTTAGTTTCTTCTGAGGCTGATGTCGAGTCAAGTTTATTTATAGAGAACAATCTCAAGTTCTTAACAACAAAAGTTCACAAAAAAGAGACAGAAATAAGTTTGGATGAATTAATAATAATAACTTTATGTAGATGGCATCTTTAAAGTAAGTTAACAGACAGAAGCAGACGTATCAGACAGGCAGCATTATGGTGAAATTAAGATAAAGCTAAAACAAGAACACATGAGATGTGATAACATACGATGTGATTTCCATCCGTCCATGCATCTGTCGTGGAGGCATGACGGATCTCCCAGCTGACAGAAGGAAGGAACATCCTGGACAGGGCGCCATCACCTTATGTCCATATTATCAAATACTGATTAAGAAACAGCAATAAAAAGATGACATCACGTATCAGCAGGTCCATAAAAGCGGGTTGTGCGAGTCACAGTAACCTTTAGATTTAAGCCTCGATGTTGGAACATCCAGACATGGGGTTAGCATTTCTGCTACGTAGCTTTAAAACTGATCAGTAAAGTCTTCATGTTATTTCTAAACCAAACAGCAGAGCCAGTGGAGGACTGGTCAGGACTGGTTTGATGTGATGACAAGAAACCTGTAAGAAGCCGAGCTGCTGCTTTTAATTGGTGGCAGGGGGGTGACTTCTGGGTAATGCCAAAAGACTTGGAGCTATAGTCGTCAAGCCTGGAGGAAATAAAATGACTTGAGTGGGAGAGCTTTGGTTTCATTCTGGAGACGGTTCCTAACTGAAGGCAGCAGGATCGGACAGCTTTTATATAGAAGCAGACACACAAACACACTCACATACTTACTGTTTTTACATCCTGCAGGGACTTAACGCTGCTGCTACTTTAAATACGAGTCAAGTTCAGTCCGATCCAGCAGCCGTCTACCAAAACATTCTTGGGTCTAACTGGAACTCAGTGTGTCATCTGCTGTTTGACGTGACGGCTAATCGCTCGTTACACATTCAGCTCATGATGCTATCAGTGGAAGGAAGATAATAACAGGCATTGCATCAGATCTCTAATCTGGTGCAAGAATTAACCACATGGGAGATGACATTCATCAAACATGTAGAGAAATGGTTGTTTCATGGCTTAGAAAATATTTTCTATGCAGGAACAACATCTAAACGCGTGCACCTCATACCAGATATCAGATACCGCTGCTTTACTTCGAAGCAGAACGGCGCTTTTGCACGATTTCTGGAGCTGCAGCTTGTCTAATACTGTGTGTGGCGATGCTTAAGGGGAAGCTTATCTGTGGCAGACTGCAGAGGAGACACGACGAGGACCGCCGTTGATCTGAGTCACGCTACAGCAGATAAACGACTTCTGCTGTTTATAGTGTCAAAGGGCAAAGTGACAGATGAGGTGCCAAAAATAGACTCGGCAATTTTGCTCTGCCACAGACAAAAGGCTGTAATTGAAAGAAAGATGAGGGCAGACACAATAAAACTTATTATAGATGTGACAGGGGCTGTGCGTGTTAGTTATGACTGGATGACACGTACATACAACGTAAAAAATGTTCATCAGACACAACAATGCAGAAAAGAAATGCGCTGCAGGTTCAAACACTGTACTTAGCGTCGCTCATGACCCCACATCTCCACTGCTTGATTAGCACTTGCTTACGACTGCTTTGACACCAGTTTAGGACAGCCTGGCATTCATTTTTACAGTTCCCAGACAGTTTGCTCCCCAGGGCCGAGCTGTATACACTGTTTTCCTGTCGAACATGCACGCACAAGCCATAAGTGCATGTACGCCAACACGCACGAGAGAAAACTTATCTCGGCCATCGGCTGTGAAATCCTGGGAGCGCCGCTCTGCTGCTCTCAGCTCAGAGCTCCGAGTGTGACGGACAGAGAGAGAGCCTTTGTGATATCAGACGCCGAGACCAAAAAAAAAGCTGCCAGAGTTTGCCAGGATTAATGGACATTAGCACATGAAGTCATGAAGAAAGCAGGAAACGCCACAGGAAATGCCTAAGAGGGTGTGTAATGCCATCTCTGATCGCTGCCCATGTGGCACCATGTATGCTGATGCAGTGGGAAAATAGTGGAGGCTTTTGTGCTCAGCGAGGAGCTAAATATACGGAGAAATGTGAGACGTTTCAGAAAAAGTGAGAATACTGATGCTGTTAATAGACTTTTAGAATACCAGTGAGTTGCATCATTCAGTCAGATGAGGTGAATAAACCGACTGCATTATTAGGGATGAATGACATTTTTAAGGATCCGATTATTTTGCCTATTTATTTATTTATTAGCATTTTTTTTTAACGCTGTTTAAAACTGAGGAATTTTCTCTAATACAGAAATTCTTAACCGGTGTGGAACTATGAGGATTTTAATCCAAAGGTACAGAATTTAAATCAGATATTTTCAAAATAAAAAACAAAACTACACACCAGCACTATATTATTACTTTTTCTCATTTTTGTGTTGGTTTGAATGCAGTCAGTCACCAACGCTGGCCGATGTGGATCCTGCCAAAACAGAATGAAATATAAATGCAGTGACATAAATGAAAACAAACTTATTGGGAGTTTAGGAGGGACGGTGCAGTGTAAATGTCTCCCTGGGGTGTGAAGTTTTGCCCCCCACATGTGTACATTCACGCTCAGCCAAACAGGGAAACAGCGAGTCGCTATCTAATCAGGCCAAGAAGCAGCTACTGTGGTTCTGTCATCGCCCCCATTTGGACTCATACAAACCCTCAGGAAACACTCTGAGCTCAAGCTTTAGTGTTTCTTCACTGATCAACAATGAAGCTCGTTTCTGTGTTAAACATAACGAGCTGGATGTCGAATCAGGAGCTTAATGATAGAATGAGTGTATCAGGAGGTAAATCAGATAACGTTCACGATGGGTTACATGAAGTCCTCTGTGGTCAGTTTTTACTTCCTTATGAGCCGCTGGTTTGCATCAGATTTACAATCAGGAGCGTGCTGCCCACGCGGGTTGTATAACCAACGCTGGGAGATGATTGGTGCAAAGATTCCTGACTCGAGGTGTTATGCAAAAAGAAAGCGCGGCGCAGACACACCTGCAGCTACGTAATCCAAAGAGCCAGACTCTCAGACGAGATCGCTGTCGGCTCGCAGGAGAAAATAGATCATGTGAGGTGTGTCCGACCTTTTTCTTTTCTTTTTAGCATTTTTCGTTACATCATCACCTGGTGTCAGGTTGTCCAGAGCTGATGATGTCATCGGGTAAAGTGACTGAATGACTTTGAGAAAACTTTGAAAAAAAAAAAAATCTTTATCTGACTTCCGAGTCTACAGTTCGATTCATTCACTGACTGGAAATAACCGCGACATGAACGATGCTCTCAGATTTCATCAAGCTAACGTAGCATTCAGGAACAAGAGGAGTTCTCTGTTTGCTTTGTTCTTAAACACATTGACTCCTTGATTTCAGTTTAAAAGAACTAGACTTGGGAGAAACGGTCAACTCTGATCTCAGACACAGAGCACGTAAAACCTCTTTGTATTGAATCATGTTTTACAGATGGGGTTTCTAGCAGACTTCTGAAACATGTGATCAGTACAGAACCACGCTTTCAGGCCGTTCTTATAACATTATTAAAGGTCATGAGGTGGCAAGCTGAGCTGTGAGAAGTCCAGCGTGTAGGATTTATTTAAGGGGATTTATTGACAGATAGCATTTAAGATGTTTTTATTCATGTACAATCCCCTGAAGTTAAGAATCGTGTTTTCATTCATGATCCTTTTACATCCACAGAAGGAGGCTAACACCACCATGTTTCTACATTACTCAGAGAACAGACAAAGCAAACAGACTGTAGAAGGGAATTATGGCCACTTTAAATCCTACAAGGGAAGAGTGAGGCTAGCAGTGTTCTGTTGGCTGCTTCCTCATTGCTGGAAGCCACTCAGTCCTCCACAGTGCACTACAGGCCAGAACCCCAAAATGGACCATCCATCCATCCATTATCCACACACCGCTTAATCCTCACCAGGATCATGGGGGGCGGAGTCTATCCCAGCTGACTCAGGTTGAAGGCAGGTTCACCTGGACAGGTAACCAGTCTATCACAGGGCTACACTTAGAGACAGACAACCAGGCACACTCACATTCACACCTGTCGTGGACCAAGCAGCCCAGGTTTAAAGTTCACAAAAAAACATGAAATCAGAGTTGTAGTGCCGTTAAAAAGGTGTCAACAAAATATAACTCTACTGAATAATCACAAAAACTGGACGTTAACTCAACTGACAGAGCTGCCAGACTGAGACGCCGGGGCAGCAGATATACCGGCTGATCAGAACAAATTAAACACGTGGCGGGAAACAACATATATACAATTAAAACCAATACAAAGAAACCCAGTTCCCCACCATGATGTCAGAGCTCTTGGTCTGGTCTGTGAGAGGGCCTTCAGAATAAAGCTCCGCCCCCAGCCCCGCCTTCTGTCAGCCTCCAACCAGGAAGTGCAGCAGCAGCAGCAGCAGCAGCCAGGTAACTGAAAGAAAAGAGAAATGAACTAATAGCAAAATGACAAACAGTGTGAACTAAATGTGAGCCTCCATCTACAAACCAGTGCTGTCAGCGTTCACGAACCAGGTTTTAACAGATCAGACTGTGTGTGTGTAATTAAAGTGGCTGTAACTCAAAGTAACTGAACATGTGCTGATGGTGTTTGTCAGTGTGTGGATCCTTCTACCTCCTGTGGGCTGTGGCCACGGCCATCACAACACCTACGGACAATTTACAATCACCAATTAACCTCAGCATGTTTCTGGACTGTGGGAGGAAGCCGGAGAACCCGGAGAGAACCCACGCTGCACGGGGAGAACATGGAGACTCCACGCAGAAAGAACCCGGGTGTCCTCACCGGGACACCAACCGGTGACCTTCTAGCTGCGAGGAGACGATGCTAACCACTGAGCTAACTGTTTGTCTGTCAGCAGGGTCACATAACTAGTGCCCTTCCAATCTGCATTAAACTCAGAGGTAGATAATGGTCAAAGGGAGATCCAGTTGGATTTTGGTGCAAAGGGAGAAACTGGGATTTTATAGAATTTGCAGAATGTCTTGGATCTCCAGGCGTCCCTCCAGCTCTTGGTCCTGCTCTCTAAAGCAAAGACACGCCTCCTGAACTCTGATCTCCTTTATAGCTCTCAGTAAAAAGCAGTTCATTTAGCACCTGGTCTGGACATTTTTAGGCCAGGTGCCACTCTCTCATACCTTTACATGGTCATAAGATGACAGTGCACCATTTTTTTTTCCACCCCTGCATGACTTCCTCCAGAAAACCGATACCTGCAGACCTTGACTTTGCATCCATCAGTCAACTCTTGCTTCACCGTTCGCTCTGCTGTCAACCCGTTGGTTGTGTTACATATCATAGAGAAACACCTCCATCCCCACCACCACCCCACTTAACCACAAACACTCTGGCTGTCAAGAGCCTCTCAGCAGAAGGAAGGAGAGGCGGCGGGCGGTGGCCTGTTTGTAATGGGAGTCTGTTTCCTCCATCAGCCTCAACCTTGAAGGAGTAATCAGGGGAAGTCTAGGTCATCAAACCTCTGGAGCCTCCAGTTCACCTCAGACAAACTTTGCTTTCGTCTGCCACAAAGAGAGCCGTGTTTAAAGCTTTCCAACAAAACAAGAGGCGTTATTATCTAGCTGTGAAAATCAGTGTGAAACATCCCCAATTGAAGTTATGGTGGCAGAGTGAAGAGCTTTAACACTGCGAGTTTATGCAATCAGAAAAAATGCAAAGAAATGACTCAGAAAAAATATTTCCTTTCCTGTGTCCAGCAGGTGTTGGATGCATTTGTCTTTTTTTAAAAAAGAAATTTCTACTGTAAGCAATAGATGTGAATGAAGATTAGTTTGTGGTGGTTCAACATCAGCGCTGAAGACATCCCCTCCACAGAAAGACCCTCTAATGACAGCTGTTCACAGGAAGATCTCACTCAGAACACATCAAAAAATGGAGGGAAGCTTCCACAATCTAGCAGCCAACAAGTTGTTCTAATGGTTTGTCCAACATGAAACCATCACTTCCATCACAGAAACCCTTCATGAATGTCTTATCAGAAGGTGGTACCTCTTCTTTTAAGACAGCAGAGATGTGACTGAGCAGAGGATTCACTCTGTGTGTTCTTTAAGACGCAACACTGAATTATTGATTCTCCGTAAAGAAGCACAGCCGTGAAAAGGTCTCTTTTAGTGCAGCGTCAAATCTGACAAAAGATCATCCGCAGCAGACCGGGACTGCTTCCGGGCTCCCCAGGTAAAAGTTCTTGTTAGAACATTCTAAAAGGAGCTCGAATGTCACCAGCAGGCTTCACTCCATCTCCCTCCCTGCTTTATAGATAGCGGACAGATGGAACTAGGCTGTCGCTTTGCTAAAGTTAGCCACGCAATTAGTTCACACACTAATTAGCTATGAGAGGAGCAGAGGCGCACCAGATTTCCCCCGTGTCTCAAACCCGTTTCCCATCCCGAATATAAGTAAATGAGGTCCTGGCAGAGACAGCAGAATATGTCCAAAAAAAGAAAAGAAAAAAAAAAAAAGCACCACCATGGCAGCTCGTATCAGACAAAAACATTTATCAAACAGCTGATGTTTGATGATGAGGAACAGCAAGTGTGGTTTAGTTATGGGAAAGTCTTCCATCCATCCATTATCCATCCACCGCTTAATCCTCACCAGGGTCATGGGGGGCGGAGCCTATCCCAGGTGACTCAGGGTGAAGGCAGGTTCACCTGGACAGGTAACCAGTCTATCACAGGGCTACGCTTAGAGACAGACAACCAAGCACACTCACATTCACACCTACGGACAATTTACAATCACCAATTAACCTCAGCATGTTTGTGGACTGTGGGAGGAAGCCGGAGAACCCGGAGAGAACCCATGCTGCACGGGGAGAACATGGAGACTCCACGCAGAAAGATCCCGGGTGTCCTCAGACCTACAAGATGTATATTATAAATACAAATCCTAATTGCAGAAGTAAGATTAAGGTGAGCTGATGTTTTAATTTTACTTAAATGTCCCTCTTTGCTGAAGTCTTGGATAAGAAATGTGGTTTCACTTAAGGACCAGAAGTCCCTGGAAAAGGCCACATTCCCACATGCTGCTGTTTGTTAGTACTGCAAGCCAAGCGTAGCGCTTCACTGGAAAGAGAAAATAATGTCCGATGAGTGTTCCTCCGGCATGCGAGCGCGAGCACATGTGTGCGAGCGTACACCGAGGTGAAACTACGAGCCCAAGAATGTGGAAGGAATATCAAACAATTAGAGCTCTGTTAAGGGAGTGCAGCGCTGGCAGGCATCTCACATCAGGTGCAGCAGGAGCGCCGACAATGGAGCGCTCTGGGCCGGTGAGCAGATCAATGTCAGATGTATCACTTATCATGAAACAGGCCCAAATGCTTCACTCGACAGACACTCTGGACACATTAGACATTCATAATGGGCACGAGTCATGAGAAGGTCAGAGTGATGCATTCCACCTTAAATTACATCCCCGCAATTTGACAAGGATACTCCTGCTTATCCTCCAAGCTCTTCAATCAGGACCACCACGGTTCGCTCTGGTTTTCTTTCCCCAACATGGACCACTGATCAGGTCCCGTGGTGACAGACAGCTTCATACATTCTATTTATGGTCAAACACAACCAACACCGTACCAGCAAGATGAGGTCATCACACATTTTCCACAATCTGGGCCAGATCTGTAGGCAAATATTTAAAGTTCCCTGGTTCAGATGTAAGAGTTGGGTTTCTGACCAGCAGAGACTTCACATTGTTCCTCAGACAGTGGTGAAGAAATGCTCTGGCATGAAATGAAAGCGGGGGAGGTCTGATTGGAACATTAGCTATTCATGCACTTGTACTCCCCTGGAGGGACGGGATCGGGAATCCCACCCATTTACCAGAAAAAGGCAACGTCTGGAGGAAAACGATCCAGATCTGAGAGAGCTGGGTGGAGCTCTGCTCGGCTGTTTTTCTTACACTTTTTTTGTTTAAGAATCGTCTTTTTCTCAAAGGGCATTAAGTCACTCTTTTTTTCGGGGATTTAGCCGACACTCCTTCACACAGTGACTGACGTTTGAAAGAAGCTGCAGATGACATTTTAAATAGAAATACCTTCTAAATCTCTAAAGTCAAAACAGCCCTGCTCCCAAGGATGTGTGTTTGTAGCTCTTGTTTAATCCACATAATGTTCTGTGATTTTTCCTGATTCTGTACATAAACAGATGGACAACGTCAGCTGGTCCTTCAGCGAAGACACGACCTGAGATGTTTAGAAAATGGTTTTGTTCTGAAAGATGAATGGGCAGTGTGATGATGTGCCATTTAGAGTCTTCTTTCTCCTTCTTTGTTTTTCTGCTTTTGTTTGTTATATAATACATTTTACATTATTCTTCTGTCTATTCCCACAACCAGCGTTCACTGAGCGAAGGATCGAGGTTGTAGTCAGGTGTCAGGAAACTTCACAAATGTGTAGAAGCTTTACTCCCTTTTTTTGCTCCATTTTGGTCCCGACCAACTCTCGAGGCTTTGCTTAATACCAAACTATGGTCACAGTCGACTACTAGCTGTGTCTCACAGGTTGTGCATGGTGTCAGAGCTTTTTTATGGGAAAACAACCACCTGATGGAAAAAGTAGAACAAATGAAAGTCAGTTAAAAGTAAAGTTAAGGGCTGTAAAACCCAAACAGAAAGCTGAAACACGTCAGACGGTTCTGGTGAGTCAGATGACGTGTTCTCATTTTTGCCAGTTGTGTCTTTTACACATAGTCATTGGATCTATTGTTAATACACACATGTTTCAGAATGCAGCTTTAGTTTTTTTATGCATTATATAACACAGTTTGAATAGATTAGTGGGTGAAATGCTCTTTTCTTATCTTATAACAGTCTCAGAGGGACTTTTGAGGAAGTGCAAACTTTATGTCAAATAGGAATTCGATGCCTGAGTCTTTTTCTTCTTCAAAGGTAATATCAAACATTTGCATGGTTTTGAATTTCCTTCTTCTCCGTCTCTTTACCTCTGAGAGCCTCTCACATCTATGAATACACACTTTATTACGCAAACGGACGGTCCCAAGCCGGCATCCCACACACAACTGACCCCCTTCAAAAACACAGTTATCCCCATGATTCCACCCAGACGCCATCCACATCTCCACGTCTCAAGTATCAACAACAATACTCCCACAACACCAGATGGAGAGCCATAAATCCTGGGCCCTATGCAAACCCAGGAGAGTCCATAAATAGTGTAACAGTTCTGAGGGTAAAGACATCACGGCGAGACCCTGGTCCTCCTCCCCAAGGGTCCAGCATGCGAGTCCATAACTCCTCCATTCATTCTCTGTTTTTATGCATTCTGAGAGTAAATCATCGAAGGGAAACACTGCCACGAACGGTTATGAGCAGCGATGATGGGAGGTTGTCTGGGTGGAGATCGCTTGTGTAAGAAAGAAAAGATAAGGACGCAGACAGAGACAGGAAAGGGCGAAACAAGAGTTATTTCAAAGTGACTCATTGGACTGTATCTACCTTCAAACAGCTGACGCATCAAATAAACGAACCTCTACACGTTTCCCCATTCATCATGTAGTTATTATTAGCGTTTCATTTATTTTATTGTGTGTTTGTCTCCAGCATTGCCTCACTAACCGGTGGCTGAAGCACCAATCACCTCCATCCAGTGTAAGCAGACGTGTGAGCGTGTGAATTGACACATTTATTCTCTTTTGTAAACGGGGTTCAAGCGCGGTCATATCGTCTGAAGGGTCAGGCGGTGGTTGCAAGTGTGTTTCTGTTAAACCCCCTACGAGTGAATCTATTTTCTGAAGCACTTCTGACACTCATCTGGACCACAACAATGCCCCCTTTCTCCTCTCCGCCTCACGCTTGGCTGGTCTCTCTGAATACAAGCCAGGGCAAAATAATCCATACTCCTGAACCCCCGCACGGCACTCGCATATATAGAAAACACACATGAACACACATGTTGGCACTTAGAACGGTCACGTGCGTCGGAGCTCATTGAATTGAATCTAATAGAAACTACGAGCACCTGCAACGCTAAGCCTCAGCAAATCACTAGAAAGTTACATAACTCACATTCACAAAGAAAAGCAAATAAAACGCACACATGCAAGAATGGCAGCGCTTAAAACACGCAGGGACAATAGAACTCAAACGTCTCCCACTGCTAGGATAACACTCAGTGAACAGAATTATAAGGCTGCCCCCTTGTGGAGACATGTAAGAAGTACACACATGTTGCTTGATATATTATTAGCTTCTAAGCAGAGGTAGAAAAATCTGCCTTTTTCCACTTTAGAGAACATCTGCTCCACTTATCAGTCATTTTGAATGGGAACACCAAATTATTCAAACAACACAACAGTACAACCTTTTTAGGTCAGTTAGGATCATAAATATTATTTCTATTTGCTAAAT
>NW_007578951.1:135832-160504 GCF_000690725.1 Stegastes partitus | reverse complement strand
TATTGACCTGCAGTGACCTTTTCCACTAAAGAGATCAAATGGACCCAAACCAGCACAACAGAACCGGCCCACTGTGTGAATATACATATGGGTGATAAATTAAAGAAAAAAGCAAAATACTGTGAATCTAGAAAATCGTGTTAATTTGATTGAATTAATCATGAAGAGCCAACATGTGACATTTCTGTGTTTAGCTGCTGATCAGCCGCATGCTGACCGAGGTCCCAGCGAGTGGATCTATCAGCTGTGAGGAGGGCAAACCCACCGAGCTCTGGAAGGACACATGCCTCTCACACACATTATCTTCAGCCTGCATGCTGAAACATCGCAGAAAATAACCACAGACACAAGTAAGACTCTTTTTTTTTTTTTACTGTTTTTTGCTGGCCAGGAATCCTGTCAGCTAATTTCTTTGTGTGTTTTGTTTAATACGACACCACTAGTATTATATCTCTGCACTGCTTCATTGCTCCTTTGTTTATAGCTGCCAAGAGCTGGTGCTGCTTTATGCTTCTAGTGAAGAACTGGTGCAGATTTTCTTGCTTTTGCTTCCTTCTAGCATTTTTTGTTATTGTTGTTTATTTTTTCATTGTCAAGCTAAACCTGTGTTGTGCAAACGTACAATATCAGAGATTGTTTTCCTTTTAGTACTGAACTGCTTTCTCCTGTTGTAAACATAAAAAAGACATTGTGTGCTCACTACGGTGTCCAGTGTCCCTGCATTGTTATTAAATACAAAAAGACTATATTGTTGTTTTTAACTTGTCTTCTGACACTTCACTTGCACTTGTGGTTTTTGTTTTTTTTAAACTATGTATAGCAAAATAACTGCTGCAGCTACTGAACATATCTGTTCCTCCATTCGACTGTGTGTTTAGTGACTTATAATGTGCATTCCTAGTGAATTATTCCTTGCTGCTCCTCTGATAGAGCCCATGTTTACAGCGCTCTGAGAACAAGGCGAGTCTTCCCCTTGACTCTGGCCTCTCAGAGCAAGTTGTCTTGTTTTGATAAGAGATTAGGAGTGGTGAGGTCATCGTGTCGACTCCTTATCTTGACAGCCATTTAAAGGGCATGTGTTTGCCGGCCCTTTAACATGCTTTCCAGCCCCTTCGCCATCAATCGAGTTCATACAAGTTGACTAAATTTACTGCAGTTTGCCTGATAGCCACATTAATAATTTAAGCTGACGATTGCTTGAGTCACATGTCATTAGCAGGTCATCATTTTCTGTCTCATACAACTCTTTGATATGCAGTGCTGGTGGGATGTTTTGCATCATTTGCTAACTGAACCATCAGAGGGCATCATCTCACAACGTTCCCAGAAAATCTCACCTTATATTCAGCATGGAGACTCGTAGAAAGCAACGTGTATAAGAGCAAAAGGGATTAATTTACTCTCCAACTGTTTGTCTGAGATGTTCAGTGAGAGTGTTTTTACATGACATGGATTTGGAGCAGTCATTTCATATCAGTTCCTTACTTCACTGCTACCTTTATGCAGCTTTATGTACTGAAACAATGCATGTTTACATATAACTGCAACTTGCTCGTAGCTTTTGCACAACATACAAATATCCATAAGTGCATCATCAGTTACTCTACTGTTTTTATTATTCCTAATATACCAAATATGCTACCTTTAAAAGAAATAAGCTAACCCACTGTTTGCAGAGATACTCTTGCACATGCTATTTATTTTCTTTCTACTGGATGTTATGTTTTATATTTTGTACTTTTAAAAATGTCTTGGTTGTGTGACTGCACTGACAGGATCGCTGCTTAATTTTAATTGTACATGATAATAAAGGCATTCTGTTTTATTCTAGAGATAGATTTATCTGCTGCAGTTATCTTCAAATCAGCTCCGTATCCGTCTCAAAACTTCTCCTCACATTCACAAAACCTCAGTCCATAGCAGAAGAGAGATTATATAGTGCATATGAGTGTGTGCATGTGTGTGTGTCAAGGCCGCCCAGAGATGAGCCCCACAAGGACGGGGTTAATCCGTCTGGTCACACAGCCAAGGTAGTGGATACGTTTGGGAGGAGGGAAGAGCCACCTAATCTGATGTCCCGCCTGCTGCTCATCCCAGCCGCCAGCGGCCTGGACTGGGGAGGGTATTGCTGGGGATAGCGGCCCTAACTGGATTACAGGACAGCACATGTCAGTGAAAGGGCACCTGGGCACACAAACACATATGCTGCGCACACATACGTCGTCCACGCAGGTGCACAAGCAGAGCAGATTAGTAGGAAGTGCATTTTTCACCTCCTGCAAGGAGCTTAAACTCCTTACCAGCTGAGAGGGACAAAGGCTGTCGGAGCAGCTCTGCTTCTCTGGCTTTTCTTTGCTCAGTATTTGAATCTTTATAATCATTCCCTGCAGCTAAATGACTCCCTTTTCTTCCAGATATCTGTTTAACTGAAGTGTCAGGTGGCTGAGATAACAGGAGGATGGAGTCGGATCCAATGGAGGGAGGAGAAGCCGAGGCCCAGACACCGGAGATCCCCGAGGTCAGGAGCTCGGACGCGTCGGGGTTCGAGGTGACCGCGGAGCGTCTGGAGCAGCTGATGAAAAGCATGGGGGTGCTGCTGTCGGACGTGGAGCAGCTGAGGGGCCACTGCAGCCACCAGGCCACCGAGCTGCTGCGCGCCGCCGTGGACCTGAGGCAGCAGCAGGAGGAGCTCAAGGAGAGCTACGCTGAGCTGGCCCGGGAGATGCAGGAGATCGTGGACACGGTGGACGACCTGTTCAGCACCAAGAGTGCCTTTGAAGCCAAAGAGAAGCAAGCACAGAAGCTGAACAGGCAGCTGTGAAGGGACCACAGAGAGACTGGCAGACTTTGCTTGAGAGAGAGCGTGAAGAAAAACAAGGCTGTGTGGGGTGGTGGTTTGGGATTTGTAGATACAGTTTGGAAGGCTTTGCTGATGTGGTGAGGTGCTGAGGTTTGACACAATGCTTTAATGAGATGTTTGAATGGTGTTATATTGAGTTTTTGTTGTGCAGATTGCTTTTTTTAGGTCTAAATGTGACAACCACGATCACTGAAAAAGGAATTTGTCACATCCTTGAATCTCTATTATGAAACTTAGTTGAGTGAATATCATGCAATAGAAAAAAAAGAAAGCAACTCCCAAAAAATAAGTATAACCATCACCTGGCTGTCATACATTTAATAAAAGTCAAACATTTTGAATTTAAAGGAACAATTTGTCGTATTTCTTTTGAGCTGGATGTGCTCCCGTCCTGAAGGTGATGACGAGCCCCTCCAGATGTCTGTGCTGCTGCGTGTCGACTAAAGATTTACTTCTGCTGTCATCAGTTTTTATTTCCAACCCACACACCAACATAAGCACAAACACTCTCATGCATCAGTTATTTTTTCCTTCCCGTCGCTCAGGCGTTGTGTGTTGATAGTAAGTATATATTTTTACTCTCGGCTCCTCCAACGCGCTGAATTTCTGGCACAGGAATGCTGCTCTTCACCGATTCTTTCATGCGCTCTTCCCATCCAGGATATGCTCCACTGCGGTTTGACACTAAAATAAGACTTAAAGCGATGTTTACCTCCCACCAGCCCCCGTGCTGTGCCTTATTGGGCTGTATTTAGTGGTTATGGGATGTGCAAAAGGAACAATCAGTGGTCAGTAACCTGCAAAAAGAGAAAAAAAATCACTCAATGGAAAACTTTAGGCTCTCTTGCACTCTAAATCACACTTTAAGGTTTTTTTTAATGCAAAATTTCAATGAATATAATGAATTTTACATTTGTTGTTTACAGATGAAATGAATAAATGATGCATGCTGGCATTTGCTTTTTCTTTCTCTGTGTTATGCAAACGTCACATTTCTGCAGGAAATTCCAACTTAACTTTAAAAGCATTTCAGATAAATGAAACCGTCGACTCAAAACTATACCATAAAGCTATAAATAGCCCGGAGGAATGTTCTGCGCCAAACCCAAATCACACCTTATATTTATTGTCAGAAAGTAAAGTAGTGGACAGAGAAAACCTGTGTGTCTCCGTGTGGTTGAAATCTGACACTTTGTGGGCTGTGGTGCTTCTGAGCAGAGAGGGTGAGAAGATAGAAAGCTGGGTGCCACTGCTCACTTTCACATCCCTCCCTGCTCCTGGTCGAGCCAACAGGGAATTCACTTCAAGACGGTAAGTGAGGATCTTAGTGGATTTACTGTTTGCATGTTTTCATCTGTCTTTGCATATTTTCTATTATTATTAATCACCAGGAGAGGAATCAGAAGAGGCATCAAGGAGTTTTGGTGTCATCTGATGCACTCTCATGAGTTACTGTGATCATTGTTTGTATTAAACACGTGTATTTGCACTTTAAGTTGACTTATTTAGCTTTTATTTTCATCAGCAGTTGGATCTGTGAACATGAACATCCTGCACGTCCTGGGACTCCTGCAGCTTCTGGCTGTACCTGCTTTTACAGTGAGTCTCCATTTAAACCATTTTATTCTACTAATTGCTCGTCAGCATGAGTAATTATTCAGCGCAGATAGATCAAATAAATCCTAAATGTCAACATGAATAAAAAAGCCTATATTTCCTCTGTGACACGTGACGGCGGTGATGCTGTTTGTATGTCACAAGGCAGGATTATACGGACGTTATGCAACATGCAGGAGATGGTTTGTGGCCAAATGTTCCAGCGTCTATTTTAGAGTCTATAGCATGCTCTTGGTGTGCCGTGGTGGTTCGTGGTGAGTTCTGATATGTTGTATGAGAGTACTTTATGTTCTGGACGCTGGGTGAAAAGAAGTTCACTTTGTTTTTAGCTGACGCGGCCAACCCATGACTACTGGGGCGAGTTCGGAGCCTACGGGCCCTGCAGCAGAACCTGTGGAACAGGGGTGGCAATGAGAACCAGGAAATGTATTACCTCAAGGTAGGCCAGGGGCTAGAAGCTTTATCTACTATTAAACGTTTGAATCTCACTCAACATAAAGACTCGACTCTGTTGTCACTGCTCAGCCTCAGTCTTTGTTCTTTCTTCTCTCCTGCAGGACAGACGGAGGACATAACTGCATAGGATCCTCCAAGTCCTTCAGAACCTGTAACACACAAGTAAGGATCCTGTTTAAAAGAAAAAGAGGTATACACTTAGCAATAATGTGGGTTATCTGTTATATTAATTCCATTTTCTGTCATTGTAGGACTGCCCGGTCGGATCGAGGGATTTCAGAGAGGAGCAGTGCTCCCAGTTTGACAGAACGGACTTCCAGTCCAAACGCCACTCATGGGTGCCTTACTATGGAGGTACATGACTTACTACAGACTGCACAGCCACAATATCTGTATCAAGAAGAAATGATAAAGTATTCAACCCTACTTGGAGTCAAAGAGGTGTCAGGATTTATCAGGTTTTTCAATTAAATAGAAGTTCCCATCACTGGATAAACAGCAGTGAGAGGCCTTCATGTAAAGCAGCTGTCTGCTTTTCCTGACCCTTATCACGCTAGCAAATCAAATCCTGTGACATCCAAAGGAAACTAGAAATTATGCGCAGACAACATTTGCTGACGTATGTGTCTTTAACATTCTAGCATCCAATCCATGTGAACTGAACTGTGTCCCAAGAGGAGAAAACTTCTTCTACAGACACAAGCCAGCGGTGGTTGATGGGACGCCGTGCTACGTGGGCCGCACTGACATCTGTGTGGACGGCGTCTGCAGGGTGAGATCAAACAATTACAACTGTTCAGTTATTTACAGATTTTTTTGCTTTCTTATAATTGTTCTCTAATATTTATCCAAGAAAAAAATGACCAAGCTCTGCAGAATCTTCCTTCACATTCAGATCTATACGATGAGTCATCGTTGCACCTTCAGGACATAAAATCCCTTCAATGTTTCTCGCTACTCAGAAAACACATGTTTAGTTAAATGTGATTTCTTCTGGATGTTTGAGCTTCACTGTGCAGAATAATGTAGAGTTTGACACCAAAAAGCTGTTGGAAAAATGATTTGAAAATGACAAAAGACCATCTGTGCTCATCTAAAATCAATTTTTGGACCAAAAAATAATCACAGATTCTGGATTTGTTTTAAGAATTTCTAATTAGGTAGTTGATTTTTTTTTTTTTAATTAAAAAAAAAACAAAGCAATTTATTCACTGCAAAATTTCTTTTTTTCTTTACTTTAATAGCTCCATGGTGCTCTTTCGTTTATCGGTGTTTGCCTGATTAATTTAGACCAATTCTCCATCTTTTGTCCTCTTTCCAGGTACTGACCCATGGAGAGTTCATGGGCTTGGATGACGACACCAACTCTGTTCACTCCGTTGGTCCTGTTGTTGTCGCCGCTCATCCCAGTACGACGCTCACATACATTTACAAAACGGGCGTGTACGGGGAGTGCTCGGCCAGCTGCAACGGAGGCATGCAGTACCGCAGCGTGGATTGCTGGGCTCAGGACCCGTCCAACCCCCGTGTGGTGGAGGAGACCAACTGCATCACCCAGCGCCTGCAGAGGCCAGCCAGTCAGCAGGCCTGCAACATGCATCCGTGTGCTGCAGAGTACAGCGTGTCAAGCTTCAGCGTGGTTTGTGTCCAACCGCAGAGAACTTCTTTACTTTAATTATATGCTGCTGCTGCTACACCACAATCCAGAGCACAGTGAAATACAACAACAGCATCCTAATAAATGTCAACTTTTGCTGCATTTTGCATTTTCCAAAAACAGTGAGAATAACTTAGTTTTATAGTCAGTTTTCAATCTATTTTTAAATGTTGCTGTATCTAGAATCACTGGTCCAACATAGACAAAACCAGAAGTTATGGTTTTATTGAACAACATTTGGCATTTGGTTGGGATGAATTCATGGACGGGCGAGATTTGAATTTGCTGTCTCATGTGATGTTCAGTGTTCAGTGACCTGTGGCGAGGGACAGCAGACGAGAGAGGTTCACTGCGTGGGACAAGGAGGCCAGCGTCTAGCTGACCATGCCTGCAGCGGACTGGCCAAACCTGCGTCCGTCCAGGCCTGCCGCCGGCCCGCCTGCCACACACACATCACCTGGCATGTGACGGAGTACGGACTGGTAAGAAAAAAGGTCATTTGGATTGCAAAAGTCCAGAAACCCACTTTACCTCCACATTACTGCCCTCTCTTGCCTCTTCAGTGCACCAGGAGCTGCGGCGGCGGCGTGAGAGAGAGGAGGGTGAACTGTTTCGACACAGATTTGAACCCGTACCCGGAGTCTCGGTGCGGATCGGCTAGCAGGCCCGTTTCTGTGGAGACGTGCAACTCACAGGCCTGCCCTGGAGTGCAAAGTGAGCAACATGTGAACATCCTGCAAACTCTCTTCTCTTTATCGTCTGTGCTTTTTTCTGGTTTTAATAACCTTGTTTCACTGCAGCCGTCCCAAGTGTGCAGGACCCGAGGGTGGTGGAAAGCACCGTGAGAGGATTCGTGCCCTATGTTCCAGAGTATTCAGGTATGCTGGGAATGTCGCTGTGGAAATGTTATTCTCTTTCTTTGCACGTTTGAGCACGCAATTATTTTATACGTCTTCATGTGTAGCCAGAGCAGCAATAAAATGATGCAGAAGGAATTTGAGAAATGAACGCTCAGGCAGCTATTTCACTGGAGTTAAACTATATTTCTGAATGAACGTTTCTCCAGGCGAGAGGGAAAATGCACATTAACTGAATCTTGTAAATGCTGCTGTCTAGACCATGATTGAGCAATTTTCTATAACTCGCTGGCGAACACAAAGCCTGTACTGTTTCTAATAGATTTTAACGGATGGCCATATTCAGAATCTAAACATATCCACTGTAAACATGACTGCTTCATGTGATTTTAAACCTTCTATAAACAGAATAAGCACACACAGTACTCTCACATCTACGGGATGCACAGTAACATCACGTTTGACCTCGTCTGTGTTTACTGCAGCTCAAAGGCCAGACACGAGCACGGTGTACGAGTCCTACCCTCGTGTGGTGGGTCCTCACTGTGAGCAGTCTTTGTACGGCTGCTGCCCCGACGGCCACACCTCCGCCAGCGGAGCCGGGCACCAGGGCTGCTCACCAGACGACTGTGTTCGCAGCAGGTAACGAGCTTCCTGGATCCCACTCTTGTAACCAGCAGAGAACATTAATGATGAGAAGCTTATTGAATAAAAGAAGAGGTTACCGTGACTTAAAAAGAAATCTTTTAATCATAGGTTTGGTTGCTGTTTGGATGGAGTGACGCCAGCTCGAGGATTTGGACGGGCTGGATGTCCTGAGTACCAGACAGCTGTGGTAGGAATCCTGTCTTTATTTCATTTTATTTCAATGAATTTATAGTTAAATAATTCAGATTATTTAATGATTTTATGATTAAATATTGGTTTACCTTTTGATGAACTTGTTTTTTTTAGCCTAATAAAACAATCGTGAATTAATTTTTTGTGGCTCTTTGGCATCATGAGAAATAACCAAAGTCATATAAAGACATGTGTAGTTTAAACAGAAAGCTAAGTTACACATTGAGTTTGTTGAGTTGGACACAAAAAACAGAAAAAGAGGGTCTAATAGAGAACTAATTAATGCAAAGAAATAAAGTTATTTCCTGCAAAGGATCAATAAAGAATCTGTTGATCTAAAACACTGCTGAGATGCACTTTGGGGATTTTTTAAAAATATTTATTTTTGAGCTTTACCATACTAGCAAATACAAGAAAGAACATTGCAGCTTCTGCAGCACAAATCTTGAAAATGATAAATAACTGGATTATCTGACTTTTATATCAGAAGCTGACCTCTAGATAGGAGCTTTTAACTTGCTATGTGTTAGCATATATGAGCCAGAACGTTGCCTAATACCTCGTGGGTCCACATCATGGTGCCAAAACAGCTCTGACCCATTAAGTTGTGGACAGAGACCCTCTGAGGTGTCCTGTCTTGGCAGTGGATCCTTTGGGTTCCATGGGTTGGTGCGGCCCTTGGATCCTCGATTGGATTGAAATCTAAATGTGGAAACTGATTTAATGTCTTGTTTCTTGAGCAATTCCTGAGCAGTTTCCTTGCAGCGTTATGATCCTGCTGAGGGAGGACACTGTGGATTGTCCATGTCAGAGTAACACATCAGGGCATGGACCTATGGTTGAGCAGAAGCCTGTGTTGTAACATAATGATCAGAGTTTTTTTTTACCTCGCCTGTCAGTGGTTTTAATTTTCTAGCTCATTTGTGTATATATCTGCTAAATTCACCAGACCGACAGTAGATTTACTTCCTTTCTCTTCTCCTCACTCAGCAGGTCCCATCTGCCCCCGTTGCCTCCCCCTCTGGTACCGTGTGCGCTCTGCCTCGTGACGAGGGCCCCTGTGACACCTGGAAGGTCCGGTTCTACTACGACTCTGGTGCTGCCAAATGCACCGAGTTCTGGTTCGGAGGCTGCCAGGGCAACGGCAACAACTTCATGTCGCTGGAGGCGTGCCGAAGGGAGTGTGCAGGTGGGATGAGCGAGCCGGCAGCCGCACCTCGCAGAGACCCCCCAAGGAGAGGGCCCTTCAGGAGTATCCTGAGAGCGAGAGCATAACCATGATTACCATCAATACCTCCAATAAACGGGATCGCTCATGTACCCCTGTATGAAACAAAACACATGATATTTGTACACAAGTGTAGTATATATATGAAGATATATGAAGATGCAAACAATCGTGCATTGTAACACCAACCATATAAACGTCAGACTTTAAGGTAAACTGTACCTAATAACCATTATAACACACATAATCACAGCTATTGGATCTGATTTTACCATCGTTTTGATCTTTGGAATTTTCTTTGTGATGATCAAAATATTCATTTGTGTGTTTTGCCTCATGGGCCGGAACCAAAATAAAACCGTGTGATTACCCAACTTAAGTCATAGATCGAATAAAGACTTTTTCAGCTTTCTGGTAACCTTGGAATTGTTGTGATGTGTCTTTATCTTCATCTTCATCTTCATCTTCAGTGCTTTAAGAAAGTGCACTTCAGTGAATATGAGCCCTCTTTCATTTAAACATTGGTCTGTTTATATGCAACAAAATCACAGGTCTTGATGTAACCGGCTGTGATTAAAGTACCAGTAAATACAGTTTTATGTAACAGAGTCCTCCAGGATTCTCATTTTTATTATTTTATTCTTCAGCTGTTTGCTTTTACTCAAATACGTTTCTGAGACAAATGCACTTCCTCCTTCACTGACTGCTTTGGGCTCTGGCTACTTTGCAGATTAGGACATTAAACACAAACAGGATACGATCAGTGTCTAAACTACTGTAAACTGCATTAAGCAGCGAAGAGACTAAAATGCTAGGTAGGCATTTATTAATACTTAAAAATAACCCGGTATTAAATTATTTATTCAGTCAACCTTTATTTAAACTCACCTTGGGACATTGGAGTAATGAGGCCTCATTAAGAATGAAGCCAACGCAGGAAACAAAAACAAGAATAAGGCCACGCAAATAAGAAACTTGGATAAAAAACAAAATAAGAAAAGGCAAAGTTGCTAAAATACTAAAAATGAAAATCAACCAAAACAAGAGCAGCTGGACACAGTTCTGCATATTATTCTTGGTTGCAGGTGCACCTAATATATATGTAAATAAAGATTATATATATAAATAGAAATAAAGATGTAAATATATATATAAAGATGCAAAAACACATATATTGCACTGTTATGACTACTATATATATAAAGAAGATATATAAATATATATAAAGATGGAAAAAAACACATTTATATATATTTATAAGGATGAAAAAAGAAAAAATAGATAGATAGATAGATAGACAGATATAGATAATGGCTATATGCTTTCACTTGAAGCAGTGTTTTTCGGTTTGCTGTTTTTTTTTTCATAGCTTTTTTCACCCCTTACAAAATGCTTCTAAACACACGCACAAAATAAAATTCAATTTTGCAGGTTTCAAGCCCAGACTTTTATTCTGAAACTACAACTTTTATTCCGAAGCCGCGTCTCTCTACAGCCAGAAAAGGACCTACGTCATTTCCGTGAGTATTTTTGATCAAACAGCTCCATCGCACGGGGATTTGAGTGGGGGTAAACACCGATTTTTTGTTGCACTTTTGTATCCCTAACAAGCGGAGAGGGCTTGCAGCAAACACAGACATGGTAAGCGTGTTTAGTTTCACCTTTTCAAGCGGTAATAATCCCCAGAATTAGCCACGTTAGCTCCTGTTAGTCTATCACAGCTAAGCTAGCTAGCTAGCTACGAAGCTAACGTTCACTACTCTTTTCTTACACGTATTTACTGTCATTTCTTCTGTCCCTGTGATTATATAGTTTTATTATTAGCATGTAAGTGAATCAAATTTGACTGAGAAGCCTAAAACTGGATGAAATAACGACATGCAGGACGTTTTGTAAATGGCGTTAAGAGTCGGTGGTCTGCTGACTGACGAGCATTAGCTCCTGCTAGAAACAACTGGGCAGAAGGTTTTACTCTCATTGTACCAGCACAAGACTCAGAAACGTCCCATCGACTGCAGATGATTCAGTGTTGAAGGGAGAAACTGCATTACTGTGTGTATTAAACATGATTAATCATTTTACAGTCGCACACAATTTTGCTCGTCCAGCCGACCAAGAGACCAGAGGGCCGCACGTATGCTGACTATGAGTCAGTGAATGAATGCATGGAAGGTGAGTCTGTGCAGCTTTGTCTTTACATTTAGGCTTCAGCTACATACAGCTTTATTCTGTGCTTTTACACCTACATACACTAAAGGATGACCACAGTAATTACTCTTAAAGTAACCACTGAATAACCAAAATGAATCTTACAGCCATGTGTGTACAAAGCTCAGTTTGTTAGAAACAGACACACAGTTAAACAACAGTCACTCTCCAGCCTGTGGAGAGTGGTTTGTGGTAAACGAATAAGTGTGAAAGTGACCATGATATCAGGCTGAGAGGTTCTTTTCTTAGTGAACTGTGGAGTGAAGTAACACGAGTCCTTGTTTCATAGTGTTTTTAATGGGTTTTGGACAAAAATAGAACAACGGAATAAGCTGAATCAGGCGGAAAATAACGATCAAATCTGTGTTGGTTTTAGTCTTTTTATGGGGTTGGACTTGGAGAAGAATATAGAAATTAATTACCAAAGGTGACCTTATTAATGAGGTCACATAATAATAAAAATAACTTTATTTGTGTGGCACCTTTTGAAGTGTCTTAGAATATAGTAAATGTCATATAAGACAAACAATGAAAACAAATTCAAACCAACACATACATCCTAAGCATGCAGTATAACAAGATATAATACTTAAGTTTTGTTTTTGATTCATTCATTTTTTTAATAATGCACATTGAGGACAGCAGTCATCAAAGTGCTCCCACAGTAGCAATAAATAAGACATAAATAAAGTGTTTACAAAGTTTGTTCAATCTGAGATGAGTTGTAGGAAAGAGAATGAGGTTTACTGTACTTGGGTATAAGAATATAATAAACATGTAGTATGTTCAAAGTTTCTTAAACATTATATTTCTTAGTTATTAGATGGTTTGTGCTGTGTGATGATAGAGCACACTACATGCACGATATGTGTACCATAACCTTTCAACATCATGCTAGTAAGTTGGGCCTTTTATCCTCATTGTTTTGCTCAAGGTGCAGAAAATCATTAATCGCATGTCAGAGTCTGTATGTTCTGTTTCAGACTTTTATCCCCTTTAATAATACTGTATTCATCCTGTCCCCCTTTGGAGAATGCTATTGACTTTACTGTGTCTCTGATGCACCTGTTTACATCGACAAAGCTGCTGTGCGCACCAAACTAAGCTTGAACTGTTTTCCCTTGAACCACGGTGCTGGAGATGATTTTCACTGCAGCCAGTATGTCCTACATCTCTGTTCCAGGTGTCTGCAAAATGTATGAAGAGCATCTGAAGAGGATGAATCCAAACAGTCCCTCCATTACGTATGACATTAGTCAGTTGTTTGACTTTATTGACGACTTGGCAGATCTGAGCTGTCTCGTGTAAGTATGATTTAGTGTGTGTGTGTGGATTTGAATGAACGCCAGCCTTTTATCTGGGTGTGTTGATCACTGCCAGTAAAAATATCTTCTTTTTTTTTTTAAATTCAGCTACAGAGCGGACACTCAAACATACCAACCATACAACAAAGACTGGATTAAGGAGAAGATATACGTCCTGCTGCGGCGTCAGGCTCAGCAGGCGGCAAAGTAGAGGCGTCGTCGGTGACAGGTTGTTGTCCTGCTACACACACACAGGAGTTCACGCTGCACTACAGTTTCACAGCGTCTTATTGATCTGTGTATGAGGACAACATTGTTCGTCTGACAAGGGGATTGTTTTCATATTACATTACACATCGTGAAGGGAGTGGGTCTGAAAACAGGGAGAAATATGTGGGCTTTATACTGAAGATGAGTCATTTGCTTGCCAGCATATGCATGCTAGTATTTTGTTACACTATCATGAGAAAGAGGCTAATGGCTGCAAGGACTAACTTACTGATGGAGAGAGATCCCTGCTTGAAGAAACTCTCCACAGGCCAGATCATGACATCTGTTTGTTTGTCAGACTTTTAGTTTTCTTCTTCCCTAAAAGCTATGTGACCTGTTTTTTTGTTTTTTATATATATATATAAATATACCTTTACTGGGTATTTGAACATGCTGTGGACTTTAAATGCAGCTGATACGTTTTTTAAGGTGTGAATAGTGACGCCCCCCTAAATCGACCTGATCCCAAGAAGAATAATTTTCCACATTTCATCTGTTCTTCTTCTATTACCACTGTGATGTAAAATGCTGTTTTTTGTAAACATTTTGTTTTGTGCAGCATCCGATTTCAACTCTGTTTCATGTTTTCTTTGATTTAAAGAAAATAAACCATTGTTTTCTGACTGGTCTCTGCTTTTACTGGTGGTACAGTGAGGAAATGTCTTTCTACAGGTTAGGCTCAGACAAATACTGACACAGGGTGGATGGTTCCTGGATGGTAAGTTGTATAAAAAGCTTCAGACAGAATGTTGTTGGTTGTGGATGGGACCTCTTTTAGAGCATCCACTGATCGCTATTAGCATCAGTGGCCTGCAGTGTTACTGTCTCTTTAAATGTGGCGGGCTGCCCTGTTGTTGCCGTGCTGGAAACCCCGTACTGACTCTGAAGGGACCCAAGATGGCTGAATACTCACGGGGGGCACTTAGCAATTATCTGAGCAAGACGTCGGGAATGAATGGCAAATAGCAGTATAATGTAAATCGTAACATTGAAGTGATTATACGACTCCAATTTGTTGGTTTGCATATTTTTTGGGATGCATGAATAAGAGTAAGGAGAGAGTGGTCTCTCCGCGGCCCCGAGCCAGAACATGGCGGAACACTTGGGGAAGAAATAGCAGCTAACGCTAGCTAGCTGCCGTATTATTTAAAGGAGAAATAGAACCATTGCTTCAGAGTTAAACCGCGTCCGTGGTCAGCAAGTGTGAAATAATGTTATCGGTGCACAACTCTGGTCAGTTTGCTTCAAAATGTGCTTTAGCGTTGAATGTGCGGAACGTAGGCTGTTAGCGTACTAGCTAGCTAGTTAACTCGTTAGGTCTGATAGCTAACGTATCTGGCTAGCGTTACATGCAAGCGTACAAAGTGTACTAATAAGCGGGCAGAGTGTTCGGTGAGCCAGTGACCGGAACGATTGGGTTTATTCTGAATACTCCACCCTCGGCTGTACGCTAGGACTTTGTAATGTCTGTCAGCCCTTGTTTTGTCGATTAACGCCTTAGCTAGCGTCAGTGTCCTCCGCTCTGTAAATTAGACTGTCGTTAGCCTGCTACAATGGTCTGTGCGCTGATTCTGCGTGGCGCTTCGCCCGCAACCCTGGCGAGATAAGTTGAGGCAGCTCGTCCCAATAATCAGATATTGTAGTTGTAACTGCAGAATAGATTCTCCCTGGGTCCACGACCAGGTGTTCCACTTTTGAGCAGCTTCAAAGAACTGCTATCCCGGTTGACCCCTCACGCAAGTTGAGTCAATACTGCATTGTCGAAGTGAACAGGTGTAAAACAAAAGTGAATTGAAGTTGTGGCGTTACTAGGTGAGGCAGACACCCTGTAAAAGCCAAGAAGGTCCGGGAGGGGGAAACCGGTTACAAGCCACCTGCCAGGATGACGGACACCCGACGACGAGTCAAAGTCTATACCCTCAATGAGGACAGACAGTGGGACGACCGTGGGACCGGCCACGTCTCTTCGTGCTATGTGGAGCGTTTGAAAGGCACGTCTCTGCTGGTGCGAGCTGAGAGTGACGGTAAGTGAATAATCAAAGGCCACGTCAATTTATAGATCACTTGGCTGTCGTTGATCCTGGTTGCTCAATTAATACGAACAATGCGGGCTAATTTTAACCATCTGTATCACCTGCCACGGATGCAACTCGTACTCGTGTGTAGCAACACCCTAACCTACCCTCATTGTTTTTAACCTGACAGGTTCTCTGCTGCTGGAGTCCAAAATTAACCCAAACACAGCCTACCAGAAACAACAGGTCAGTATGAAGCCAGGTGTAGTGTAGTCGCATATCATATGGATCTGACCTCTACTGTGTATTGATTGGTAATTGGCTTTGTTTTTCTGTTTGTAAAGGATACGTTGATAGTATGGTCAGAGGCTGAAAATTATGACCTGGCGCTTAGCTTCCAGGAGAAGGCTGGCTGTGATGAAATCTGGGAGAAAATATGCCAGGTAACCCTACCTCTCGTGTGTCTGCTCCATCTGTGCATGCATATCATATCAGTGCTTGTGTGTCTGGTTATATCTGATGCCACTCATGTTTGTCTCGTCTTTAAGGTGCAGGGAAAGGACCCTTCGGTGGACATCACACAGGACGTGGTGGACGAGTCTGAGGAGGAGCGCTTTGATGAAATGTCGTCGCCGGGTCTGGACTTACCGCCATGTGAACTTAACCGCTTGGAGGACCTGGCCGAGCTCGTGGCCTCCTCGCTCCCATCACCACTGCGACGCGAGAAACTGGCACTGGCCGTGGAGAACGAAGGCTACATTCGCAAGCTCTTGGAACTGTTCCGCGTGTGCGAGGATTTGGAGAACAGAGAGGGACTGCACCACCTGTACGAAATCATTAAAGGCATCTTCCTGCTGAATCGCACTGCACTCTTTGAGGTTATGTTCTCTGACGAATGCATCATGGACGTCATTGGCTGTCTGGAGTTTGACCCAGCACTGCCGCAGCCGCGGCGGCATCGGGAGTTTCTCACTAAGACAGCCCGATTTAAGGAGGTGATCCCCATCTCTGATCCTGAACTGCGTCAGAAAATACACCAGACGTATCGGGTGCAGTATATTCAGGATATGGTGCTGCCCACACCCTCTGTTTTTGAGGAAAACATGCTGTCCACCTTGCACTCCTTCATCTTCTTCAACAAGGTGGAGATTGTGGGCATGCTACAGGTGAGACAGGCAGAGATGTGGGAAGAGGTTTGCCAGTGATGGATTTTATTATTATTATTTCGCAAGATTTATGCATGTGGCACACTTTTCATTTTAAAAAATAGCTCCAAGTATATGAACTTTATTTATACAGGCTTTTCAAACACACAGATTATCAGACTCCTCACACAACAGAATTTCTTCCAGTAGTGAGGCTTAAACCTTACAGTAATTGCAGGATTGTACGTAGCTTAGAATACCCAGTCTGAGATTGTTTGCTAGTCTTTTATGGTCATGTGACCTTTGTGTTTTTGTACTGTGTCAACTCAGCAGTGTTTATGTATGACTGTCTCCATAGAGATAGAGAAGTGTTGTGTAAATCAGTTATGCTGCGCTAGAGGAAAACCGAAACGGGCACACTGTTGACTCTGGTGCGCTGTGTTGTGTGGCGTTCTGAAGTTAAACACCGCTGATACGAACCTTCTCTTCCTCATTTTCCATGAGGCACAAACAAAGGTCCCGACAGTCACTAACCGAGTGTTCTCTGCATTTAAACTGACATGAATAACAAAGACTGCAACGGTTCTTAAAAAAACCCTAAATGTACGTTATTGATTTGGGATTGTGCATTTAGACTAAAGAGGGATTTTTATGTCGCAATGTTACTGTGCTTGTGAATTTTATTTTTGTTAAGATGAATTTAGCAGACACACAGCTGTGCATGTGAGGATCACTGATACCCTGACCTGTTGATCATCTTCTCACTGCTCTCCCCTTCCCCTTTTCGATGTCAGGACGATGAGAAGTTCCTGACAGACCTCTTTGCACAGCTAACAGACGAGGCAACCGATGACGACAAAAGACACGAGCTGGTATGCCATAATTTAATCAGAGGTTATATAACAGTGCTTCTCCTTGTCTCTTGTCTCATGGAGCTGTGTCGCTTTGTTCCTCACAGGTAAACTTCCTAAAGGAATTCTGTGCATTCTCACAAACGTTACAACCTCAAAACAGAGACGCCTTCTTCAAGACATTGTCGAACATGGGCATTCTACCTGCACTAGAGGTCATACTGGTGAGTGTAGTGACCTTAAGCATCGCAATCAAGTTCATTGTTGTTGTTTTTTTTTTTTGGTTGCTCAAATGTACAAATAATTTGGCTCTTGGTGTCGGTGCCGTTGGTAGCGGTTCTGTCATTGTTGTGTTTTCTGTTGCTGATAAATTGATGAAGGACAATCTAGGGGCCTACTCGTAGAAGAATCGGTGCATGTATTCATTTCCTCACAACGCCTGTTGCCACACACGAGAACATGTTGTTGAGGAAGCAGGATCAGACTCCCTTATGATCCCTATTACGTATCACGTTGCACTGTGTTGTGACTGAAGAGATGATTTCATTATTTGGAGTTTTGCATGCAGCGCTTGCTTAACCCTGGACGTTTAAGTTGCTAGTTTAAGGGTGTTTCTGTAGTTTCTCATATGGATCATGACTCGGCTTTTTTTATTCTCGCAGAAGTCAAAAGAACTTGTGCTGTTATAAAGCAAAGCAAACATCTGGCTGCTTCTTATAATGTTAAGCACTGAGGCTTAGCATAGAGCGAGCATACGTAGAGCAGTAAAACAGTCATCAGTGCTGCTGCTGCTGCTGCTGCTGCTGCAGTGTACCATGGTATTATTTGGTTCGACAAAAAGCAGTGTGAGAAGGAGCGTTTCTGCTTTTGTGTTGCATTTCAGGTGAATTTTCAGAAGGTGTGTTACCTGTTGGGATGGGCAGCTCCATTAACATCGTGTTTTAAATACAAGTAGGGAACAAATTAAAGGAGAAATGACACAGTGTGACAGTGAGGTTCTGGTACCTCGGCATTGATTCTCTAAGTCTCTGGAAGTCAACAGGAGATTTGTGCTTTTGATGATGACGGTGGTGGAAAATGCTGTCTTGACTCATGGCTGCAAAATCTTCTGTTGGTGTTCAGTTGTGTTGACAGCTGGTGATTTCAAATCCACTGCATTTGATTCACATCCTTTTAATTCTTATCAAACCATTTGGTGATCACTCGTGGCCTGTAGATGGGGGCATTAACCCTCTGAACCCCACAATCCTGTGGTAGGTTTGAAAGGCTTGTTATTGTCAATAAATTGCTAAAATTTTGCCATTTATCAGAGCCAGGAGCTGTGAAAAAACAGAAAGAATTGAAGGTTTTTCACATAAACTACACATCTGTGTTATGAAAATGATCCAAAATCTAAACGTAATTGTGTTTTTCTATCCAAATCGCTTTCTTATACACGTCTCCATTAGAAAATGTGCTGAAAATAGACTGGTTGCACCAACCAGATCGTGTAAAAAGCAAAACTCTGTTTTCCTTGGCGCAACTGTGAAGCCATTAGTAAGTCGGCTGCGACCAACACTGATGTGACAAAAACGTAGTGATTTTTGGCTGAGCTGGCCTGAACTACAGGCTGTGTGTACACACAGAAAGATGTTGCACATGTTGGGTCCAGGTTTCACAGTTTTTACTAAGTAAATAATCAAAGAAATTGGATTCTTGTTTTTTCTTATTTTGTGGTTTATGTAATTATGACTTTGATAGAGTGCACAAAATGAATTTTTGAATTTTCTCTACTAGCCGTTGTGCGGCTGTTTTCTTTGGCGTGCAGACTTTATGTTGCAGTGAAAACGAGTCCACGGGGAGTCAAAGTGTGACAGAAGAAAAAGAAACTGCTGCGGTTCAGAAAGTGAAGAGACCTCTCCTGTCAGGGCAGACGTGTTTCATCATAGGATAAGGCTACGCACTTAGAACAGCTTTGTATCGTATTTGCAGTGACCTTTTCTTTTAATTTGTCGCTCATCTGTACATACATTGAGAAGTGGCTGCTCCACATTCCTGATCAGTTATGTGTGGATCTGATCTGGATGTTAACGTAGAAACCGTTTGTACAGATGCAAAACGAATAATGGGCGTTCTGCAAAAGAGGGAATACCACGTTTAATTCACAGATAATGTGCATTACTGGTTTGTAAGTGATCCAGTCACAGATGAACAAAACTCACTTTGAAATGGCAAATATTCACGTGTTAGTTTACTCACTGAGAACACAGAAGGGCTCGACTTGATTTACAGCAGATTCGGTTGAGATGTGATGTGGTAGACCTCAGAAAGATCAGACATGGTCCATCGCATGTTTCCTTTGCTGCCATGTTGAAGTGAAGTGTTTGTTGTTACCGCTTCAGTTTTTACACGTCAGTGGAAGCTGTTGTTTTTCTCGTATTTTACCAGCATCTGCAAAAACAACAACAACAGTCAATTTGACACAAAGCAGAAATTAAGAGAAAAAAATAACTAATTGTTCTGAGAAAAATAAAATCTAGCTGATTATCCTGCATCTGAAAAGCATCTGAGGGTGTAACTGGTGATGTTCCTGTCTCATACCTGACAGTAGAACCCACTGTCCTGTTGGATTAAAGGCCCTCTCAGGTGAAACTCATTTTACAGTTAATTGACACTGACACTGTTTGTTTTTCTCAAACAGGGAATGGATGATGTACAGGTGCGTGGGGCAGCCACAGATATCTTCTCTTATCTGGTGGAGTACAACCCCTCCATGGTACGGGAGTTCGTCATGCAGGAGTCTCAGCAGAACGACGATGTGAGTCTATATATGACGACAGTTAAAGGGAACGGCGTTCACGTCATCACGCAGGTTCATGTAAACTAACAATTATTTGCCTTTCAGGACATCCTCTTGATCAACCTGATCATAGAGCACATGATCTGTGACACAGACCCAGAGCTTGGTGGAGCAGTGCAGCTAATGGGTCTACTACGGACTCTGGTGGATCCAGAGAACATGCTGGCAACGGCAAACGTGAGTTTGGATGTCGCTTCTATGCACATTAGTTTATGTTGATACTCAAACAGTGATGTCAGTCAAACTTCCTCCAGCTGAGACACGTGTACGGTCCTCTCATTTCATTATAGATGTTAGAATAAAGAAACCAAACATGTGTACGGTCCTCTCATTTCATTATAGATGTTAGAATAAAGAAACGACGTAGTACTGAGTTCATCATGTAGTTGGGAGTAGAAGCTGTTGCGTCTTCTACACATGCAGAAGGTGAAAGTGTTACCTGTCTGTGGAGGTTTTTGATTTGAAAACACATTAGTCATATCAGAAAGGAAAAAAACATCGGTACTGGTGGATTTTCCTGCTGATCAAGTTACTCTCCAGTAACTAAAAAAATAAATAAAAAAGGCATCAGTGCTACCACTCTAACAGGTTGGGCTACAGAGTAGCACCTTCACTCTTGTTTTCAAGCGTTGGGAACTGTGAGAACATTTGTTGTTGTACATTTCAAAGTCATTCAAGAGAGCAAGTAAATGGTCTCTTTCTTTGTTCCTCTCAGAAAATGGAAAAAACCGAGTTCCTGAGCTTCTTCTACAAGCACTGTATGCATGTCCTGTCGGCTCCCCTGCTGGCCAACACCACAGAAGAGAAACCGAGCAAAGGTACTGGATGTGCTGAAGCTGTGCTGTTTTTATGGATGTATGTAAAACAGGTGTTTTGTGTCGCTTACAACCTTCCTCCCCTTTTTGTAGATGATTTTCAAACATCCCAGCTGCTGGCCTTGATTTTGGAGCTGCTCACGTTTTGTGTCGAGCATCACACCTATCACATCAAAAACTACATCATCAACAAGGATATTCTCAGGAGGGTACTGGTGCTCACTGCCTCTCAGCACGCCTTCCTGGCACTGTGTAAGTCACACATGTTCTCAGCTTGATCTCAGACTGTCGGTACTTGTTAAGTCTGTTTCTAATGTATGTTAAAGGAGTTCAGAGATCAGTAACAGTCTGTGTTTGTGCGTGCACAGGTGCCCTGCGCTTCATGCGGAGGATTATTGGTCTGAAGGACGAGTTCTACAATCGCTACATCATGAGAAACTTTCTTTTCGAGCCCGTCATCAAGGCCTTCCTCAATAACGGCTCCCGCTACAATCTCATGAACTCGGCTATCATTGAAATGTTTGAGTACGTCCGTGTGGTGAGTATCCCTCTGCACAGTTGCCAGTTTTCACAACTCTGGTTGCGCCAGAAACTGAAGATTTGCACAGGCAAAGTGGCACCAAATATTCACTTTACAAATATAACATTTGTTCCACATAGTGGGTCTGTTCTTCCCGCTGTCTCATAGAGCAACCAGTCTTTGTAGCAGTAGAGATGATATTTAACTGAGAAATGTCCAGGAGTGTGATTATCAGCATATAAAGGACATGTTGCCTGCGGGTCCATCGCCGTCTTAAAGAACACACATTTTTATTCAGTGTCACTACTTGTTTTAAACTGATTTCTTTCCTGTTTTGTGGCTTGTCTCCTTAAAGTTCAGCAGCTTGTTACTGAACACAAAACCCTCTGAAGCCAGTCGTGTCTTACAGTATTACAGGGATGGTTTATGGACTTACTGGTTTTACTCAGTGTGAATACACATCTCAGTTATTAGAGTTCTTGTTCATTTGTTTCTGTGAAGTTTTGTGGGTTTTCCCAGTTCTCTATTTAGTCAAGTGATCAGTCATTTCTATATGAACCTTAGGTTTACATTACATGTGATTTATTGTCAACCCACATCCCTAAAAGTGAAAACTTCTCGGCCATACAATGTGTAATCTGCTGATTGTGATGCGTTAGTGTAATCGGCCCTCTCTTTTTCTCTTTCTTTGTACCTCATTCCACCTCCTCCTCCTCCTCCTCCTCCTCCTCCTCTTGGCCTCTGTCCTAAACTCTATTCCCTCCCTTTTTCTCTTTCTTGGTTTTCCTCTCCTTCTACTGTGCCTTTATTCTCCACTCTCGCCTCCCATTGCTCCCAGGAGGATGTGAAGTCTCTCACAGCTCATATAGTTGAGAATTACTGGAAGGCTCTGGAGGATGTGGACTACGTCCAGACATTCAAGGGCCTAAAGCTGCGGTATGAGCAGCAGCGAGAGAGGCAGGACAACCCCAAGTTGGACAGGTGAGAAACTTACCGCTGCAGTACTACGACCACTGTTAATTATATAACGAGTGAGACAAGTCCTACATGTGTCTGGCAATAGATGGAAAAGGTCTGCATGGTGTCTGACCGTTCATTCAGTATGTTTGAGAGTAAAATGACTTCTGTCCTCATGAGTGTAAACGCGTGTACGTTTGAAGTAGAGCCTGTTGTACGTGTAGCATGTTTGGACATTTCCCCTTTACACTTGTGTTGCACTGACTGTGTACTTGTGCTGCTGGTTTCCTTTGTCTGTTTTTTAAAATTCCTCCTGTGTTGTTTTTGTTTGTTTGTTTATTTATTATACTTTTGTTATCTGCGATACTGAAGTGAGCTCGAACTCATGTGTGTTGTATGCATAGACTGTATAAAAGATGGACGTAGCTACCGTGACGTCACCCGTTGGTTTCTGCACTGAGAACATGAAGCCAAGGTTTTGCTACTTCCTGGTTGACATCTTGGATTTTTGGAGCCAGTGACACAAAAATCGTGGGAGGGGGGCGGAGCCATAGAAGCAGCGATTGGTCAGACGGATTGAGAGGCGGGCCCTCTCTGCCCCGCCCACATTTACCACGTTCTGCTCACTTCATCTGCATCGTCGCTGCCGACTGTCAATCAAGCCAGCCACGCCCCTTGCCCCGCAACATGTTGTTTTTAAAAATTCAGTATTGATTTATTTTCAGACTGGCCACCTGATCTCTGGATCTGACCATGAAAACTAATAAGAAAACAATCCTGAGCTGTAGGAATGCAGTATTTGGTGATCTGTGATCACTTCTTTTCCAGTTCCAGTCTATGGGAGCCAGGGCTTTGTGGAGCCAGCAGCTAGTGGATGTAGTGATACTGCAGGTTTTTGACACATTCGGGTTGGCTTCATTTTTCAGGGCCGGTTGCTACGTCCGTCTTTTATACAGTCTATGGTTGTATGGCATGTTTTCAAATAAATGCAGTTAGAAAAGCTGTTTAGTTTTCTATTTAAATAAAAACAAGTTTTGATTTTTTTCTGTGTTCATACTGATTACACATTAAATGTTTGCTGCTCACATTAAGCAGCACGTTGTTAAGAACACTGAAGTGTTGTCAGAGTGTACGTTGTCTGGTCATCACTCAGCTGTGCGTTGTCCTCTGCAGCATGCGCTCCATCCTGAGGAACCACCGCTTTCGTCGCGATGCACGGACGCTCGAGGACGAAGAGGAGATGTGGTTCAACACAGACGAAGACGACCTCGAGGACGGCGAGGCAGTGGTTCCTCCGTCTGACAAGATGAAGAGCGAGGAAGATCTCATGGAGCCTATCACCAAGTTCATGGAGAGGAAGAAATGTACGTATGGGGAAAGCGTCGTTTCCTATTTCTATTGGGTGAAAACTGTGGGATTGGAGGGAATCACGTGCTGTAGTTACTACAGGACAGGATGTTTTAGTGTATTAATGGCTGTTATGTTAATGGTTGTTAATGCTAAATTGCTAGCAAGCATAAAAAACTTGTCAACTGTGCTGTGGTATGATTCTGTGTTCTCTGAGATAATGTAGTGAAGAAAGTGACAAATTTATTTTATGCTAAATGTTATTGGCTCATTTTAAATCCAGAATCTAGCTTTACCATCTTGGTGATTTGATTGCCTCAGTTTGATCGATGCTTTTTTTGTGTGTTATTTGCCACTACGACTTTAAATCTGTAGTTTTAGTTTGGCTTTACGCATAGTTGTGGTAAATGACTAGTGCCGTTGACCTCAAAGGCACAAAACGACGTGCCTTCATGGTGTCTTTATGACAGCATGTAGAGAAAATGGTGGTTATGTCGGTTTGGTTTAACATGCTTGTACTGAAACGCACTGAGTCTCTCTTTTCTTCAGTCACACACACAATAAAAGAGGAATGTATCTGGTCAAAGCTGTTGAGGTTACAGAGGACAACATGATGTTCACCCACCATTTCTCATCCACCTCTCCTCTTCAACCCCCAGTGAAAGACACAGAGGAGAAAGAAGTTTTGGGCAAGTCGAGCTTGTCAGGCCGACAGAACCCCAGCTTCAAACTCTCCTTCTCCGGCTCTACTAAAACCAGCCTGTCCAGCCCTCCTTCATCTGCCTCATTGAACCCAGGGTCTCCAGGATCACCAGGGTCTCCAGGCTCAGGGGCACGAAGCTCACCCTCCACCACAACTGTAACCACTAGGGTAACTGTCAACACT
>NW_007578951.1:130578-135613 GCF_000690725.1 Stegastes partitus | reverse complement strand
GTGTGAATGTGAGTGTGCTTGGTTGTCTGTCTCTAAGTGTAGCCCTGTGATAGACTGGTTACCTGTCCAGGTGAACCTGCCTTCACCCTGAGTCACCTGGGATAGACTCCGGCCCCTCATAAGGAGCCATCAGGGACAGTGCAGCCATCTGAGGGTTCTTCCCCAACGATGCTTGTTGGAAGTCATCGTTTTAAGGACAAAGCCAAATGGTTTTTGCACAATGTCTGTTCTGTGTGGAGCACATCTGAAAGGCAGCAAAAAAAAGTGGTGAAATCTGAGCTCTAACTATGAATCTTCACACGTATTCTGTTAGTTTTCACACAACTCCCACCATCCCTGTTGTGTATTACAAAAACCAGTCCTCACAATGAGTGTGCCATTGGGCTATACTGGTTTTTTGCACTTGCTGGCTTTATTTAGACAGTGAGAGAGAATAAAGGGGGAGAGATTAACAAGAGCACGTGATTTACAGGTCAAGTGCATTCACCAAAGATGCCAGCATCACTGTGTACAAAACAAGGCGAGCAAACATCAAACAATGTACAAGAGATCCAGACGAGGAAAAACACGAGTTGCAAGATGAGAAGAAATGCAGACTGGTTGGTGGAGCAGGTGGCTGATGAAGAGACACTGAATCAAGCAAATGTTTAAAACAAAAAAATGGCAGCTGAATTAAGCTAAAGTCCAAGAAAATGATAGTTGAAGTGAGGATGGTAATTTGTTTTGTCTTTTGTCTGCTTCAGGGAGGTTTAGTGGGGGGACTGGTGGACTATCCCGATGACGACGACGAGGAGGAGGAAGAGGAGGAGGACGGGGAGAGCAAAGAGGACCCTCTGCCACCTTCGAAGAAGTCCAAACTGAGCTCCTAAACTAGCATCGGTGTCTCAGCTGGTGCTCCGCCCAGACAGTTTCAGCGCATAGACTTCACACAGGAATGATCAAACTTGTAAACAAATTGAATGAATGAGAAGCCGCCCGTCGCCGTCAGCGGGCGGCCGACCGAGGAGCAGACTGTGAAACGGATACGAAGCCTCCTCAGACTAGCCCAATTCATACAAGTGCCAATCAGGAGACCAGGAGTGGGAAAAACAGTCTGAAAAGTCAGAGTGAAAGTTGGGGGAGAAAAAAAAAGATCTCGCTCGAAAGATCTTCAGCGGACTTGGACAGTATGAGACGAGTTGGAGTTTAGTAACTTAGCAACTGGAGGAAAAGACCACATACTAAAACACATGTACACGCAAACTGAAATCCTAGAGCTCGCAGGCTCGGACCATAACCTACTGCCCCCCCGCCCCCCCACTCAGGGAAGGACATCACAGCGGCCCAGACGGGTCGGCCAATTCAGACCCAGAACCACCACTCGCACCCCACCCCCCCCTTACCCGCCTCCTCAGAATCCTTCCTGTTCCTTTCTAGTTCTTTTCTCCTCTGCTGTTTCTCCCTCTCTTCGTCTGTTGCTTTTCGTCCCCTTTTAAGTTAGTGTATAGGACCAGATGGGAGGCAGCGCAGCGCGGCTAACAGCTGTCCTTGTTGTCATTTGATGATGTCATCAGTGTTGTTGTTCCTCAGCGGACGTTCTTTCTCTGAAGAGAAAACAAGCCAGCAGTTTCTTCATGATTTTCTTTTTGTTCTCTATTTGTCTCTCAATCTTTCTCCTGTTTTTTGTAAATGACAACAAAAAAGACCTGCCTTTAAATGTTCAGGACGTTTTCAGTCACACTTGAACAGGTTTTTAAAGACCTCAGTAGGTGAGCTAGTTTTACCCTTTTTGCCCTTTGAAACTGCAGATTTTTTGGAGAATTTGTAATCCCGTCTTGATTAAAGATTGAGTGGAATTCTAGATGTGATGAATTTTGTCATATCTTCTCATTTTTTTTTCTTTTACATGAGTGTACACTTAGTTGTTCAGAATATTTGGGACCATTAAAATGATCTTTGCTGTAAGACGTCCGATCACCATTTGTCCTGATAACTCAGTGTTTGTTCGCTGCGTCTTACGGGTTCCTCACCGCCTCACAGAGTCCGTCTTGTATGTGCAGCACAGACGGTTCTGTTGGATTCAACGTGGTTCCACAATCTACAAGACCCCACAAAACCCTTTCAAAACTGAGAGCAGCGTGTATTTAAATACTGAGTTAACCGCTTGTTTGGCACCTTGGACGGATGTCGGGTGGTTTTGTGGAACCATGAACGTGTTTTCTTGCCCCTTTTATACACAGAAATGCCTTTACAGTCCAGATACCTGTTGTGTGGGAGCTCATCGTCCTTCTGATCCACCAGGTGGCGCCCCAGGTCCACAAGAGAGTCACCTAGACATGTGAAGGCTGTTTCCTCCTGGGTCTCTGCTGTCCTTACAGTGAATGTGTTGATGTAGTTATGTACAGCTCCTCCATGGTGAACATATGACTGCTGTTGTTTTCACAGCTAGCGAAAACTAAATGGTGTTTTATAACTGTGTGGTTTACAGTCAGAGAGAAACGTAGGATTCAGAGGACAAAGTGTTCACTAAAGTTTCTGCATATGACAGCGGGGTTATTAAATCGAGTACAGGTTGAATTTTGAAGGGCAATTCTCCAAGTAAACTCTTAAAAGTCCCTCATCCTGGGCTGAAAACCAGACTTTGGTTTATAGTTCCTGCTGCTCAGTTTGGAGCAGGTGCTGCTGACACGCTTCCATAAATCCAGACTTTCAGCATCACAACTGAACGCCGCAGCTCTCCGATAGACTTGGACGTGTTTGTTTTTGTTTTTTTCTTTTAACATCGAGTGAAAATAGTTTATGAAAAATGTCAGCGCCTCCCAGCGTATGTGGTCACCGCAGTGGGAGTTGGAGTACAACCCAAAAACAAACAGCATCGAGGCCACCAAGAAGTCACTGTGTTGTCCCTCCAAGTGCATTGTGGCCTTCAAACATTGCTTATTAATTAAAACCCAACAGAAGAGGATCACTCGGTGCTCAGCGTGCAGCGAGAGCCGTCGCACAACGCCTATTAAGGCTCCCATTCACATGAAAGCCATCTCCAGACAACAGCAGCTTTTGAAGAGCAGCCCTCCCTGCCAGCCTCCGTTTGCTCCTCAGCAGGAGTGTGGCAGAGTGTGTGTGTGATCTCCCTCTTTGCCACTGGAGAGGCCAGCTTGCTCCTGGTGCCAGCCACAGCTCCACCAGAATGCCGGCTCCGCTCCCGGTGCCAAGTCGCTCACCCGGCTCTGCCCGCCTGGTTGTCTGCCAGGCTGAAGAGTCCCCATCAGGGACACTGCTGTCCAGCTTCCCGCCGGGCCGATGAAAAGCCCCTTTGACAGCTCTCTTGATCGGCCCGGCTCCTCGAAGCCCTCCGGTCTGCCACTTATCAACTTTCTCTACATTGATCACATCGCACGTCAGACGCTGACACTCACAGGCACCACCGGACCGCGTTGGAGCTGGAAGAAACAGAAATAATTGCATGTTGTCGGCCAAGGTGAAACCTGGAGTTATCCTGCGGCGAGTCCTCCCCGGTGTTTACAGTCGGCACAAACACACCTCCACGTTTTACGCATTTGCTGCCCCGACTGCTCTGAGCGGTTTGGATCGACGCTCTATTTTTAAACTGCACTTTAACGTGTCCCATTCGGTCTCACAGACGGCATAATGACATTCAAAACAGCAGCTGACAAAACAACTCAAGGTTTGCTTATTCTGGAGCTTTCGAGCGTATCACAGAGTTTGTTCAATTGCCAGAGAACAAGATTACCTTCTATGAGTCTCTTTTGGAGTTTCCCATCCACACTGGCTAAAAAAATAAACAGTTGACAAACACAAATCCAGTCTCAAGGTCGACTAAGAACCATTTTTACGACAGATCGCTGATACAATGAAGAGCTTTGGATGAAAACAGACAAAAATCAAACATACTTCAGTCCATACGGTTCGGTTCAGGGCACCAGATGGTCTTTACCTGTTTATCTGCAGCTGGTTCCATAAGTTCAGGGCTTTAACAGAAACACAATGAGGCCTAACTTCTTTAACGTGCACATGACACTCAAATGTTACATCCGGGCAGATTCTCTGTCATCCAGGTCATGGATTTTAGCTTCTTCCCCCTGTTCAGGACTTTTGGACCCCGGGTCATTTGGTTTAGGTGACAGGTATTGTTTCTTATATTTAAAAAAAAAATGCATTTGGAACCAAAAATAGGTCAACTTATCAGAAAACATATTTAACACAATATAAAACTCTATAATGAATACCAACAGATATTTTGCAGGTATTCTTTCTTGGGGTCCAATGGAACCCGAAAGACGTTCTACGTATGTTCTCGTAGTTTAATCGTAACAACTGGACTTGGTTGAGTATCTTGAAGACGTTCCACCTTCATCCAAGAGGCTTCATCAGGTCTGACTGACTGGTTGGGAGTTCCAGATATCCTGAAGGATCCATTAACACTTTAGTTTCAACTGGGGGTTTGTTTAAACTAGGAGAATAACCATGACCTGGATGGCTGAGGATCTTCACAGACATCTTCTACGTATGGCAACATGAATAGGGTTAAAGACGTTTCATCTCTCGTCCAAGAGGCTTCTTCGGTTCCGACTGTCTGACGGGGAGGTCGCCCCCCGGCTCACTCGGCTAATGGTTCATTATCAGCTCACATACCTGGAGGTGTGAAGAACGGAGAAACCAGGTGTTCCCAGAAACAACAATAATCATGGTTGTGGAGCTGCCAGCTGACAGGACGATGTCTGTGAAGCTGGCAGGTCAGAGGTGACTCAAGACGTTACGGCATTATGGAGATGTACAGGTACGCTTCAGCTCTGCTTTAAGGTTTATTACCGTATAACCGTAATACTGCTGTGAGCTGTGTGCTGAGGTGAGGCGGCCCTCCCTCTCTGGAAGGTGTGATAAACGCTGGGTTTTATTCATTTATAAAGCCCTTTCTTTTACCCCCTTTATATGACCTCTTTACTGTCTTTTAATGTGGGTCCTTACACACAAACGACTGGATTGTCTGCAGGTGTTTTCACTGAGCCTAGAAAATCCAGTTTTACTCACTGCTGCA